>NW_023412401.1:49317-109224 GCF_903995425.1 Onychomys torridus
AATCTATTGTGAAAATTCTCTTCAACTAGTTGCTTGCCAAAAAACATTAGATGCCCTAGCCAATTGCATAGGGACCTACCACATCTTAATGAATGTCCATCAGCTGATTATATAGGTATTACTTGTACCCACTTTAGGGATTACTTGTACCCACTTAGAGTTATTACTCTTGAAATAGAGTGGTTTCTTCTGATAAGAAATCCAGCTGAAATGTCCCCAGATACTGTGAAGAGGCAGAATTAAGTGATGGAAAAATATATAGAGTCCTTTTCTTCACTCAGCTTCCAGATTTGGAAGTAGGAGGTGTAACTTTGAGAAAAAAAAAAAAAAAAACACTTTCTGGACAAATTAAAAGTAGAAAAATAGCATTGAGTGCTTCCAAAAAAATGATTGGTTATTGTCTGTCGTTTAAAGAAGGAACAGGAACAAGCATCAAGGCATTCTCTGATTCTCATTGTTCTACCCACCATGAAATATTCATCATACCATTTACATACAAGACAAAGATGTTTATGGTTGTCTTTGAAAGGTCTATGAAGATAGTTCATGTTCATTGGCCGTGGGCAAATACCAGGCAAGTTTACGAAGGCACATGCTGGCAGTGCTCCATCCTTGTGCCAATACTTCTGCTTCATTCTCCAAAAGCACTGGGATGATGAAACTTGCCACAGAAGTGTTTCAGGAGGAAGAAGAGAAAATAAAATGAACATTTATTTCGCTTGAAGTCTGGTGTGTGTTGAAGTGCTGTTAAAGATCAGCACATTAAATGGGCACCGTATATCCAACCTGCTTTATTTCTGCATAGGAAAGGCTACTTGTGTATTTGATTCATTTTCTTTTGTGTGTTGTCAGTTGGTTTTCCCATCATTGAGAATACTTTGAGAAATCTTCCTGGGCTCTGCATCTGATGCCCCCAGTCCATGACATACAATTTGGATGATAAATATATAGGAATATAGTTAACCTTGTTTCATGACATCACTCATCTTTTTAGAAATTAATGCTGCAGGGAAGATGACATTTTGGGAAAATTTGGTCCCATGACTACCTCATCAATCTGTTAATGTTAACTGCTTTAGAAATGATGTCAGTGGATTTTGTTTTATTATCAACAGTGAGACATGCATTATTGTTTCAGGAGTACTCACAAAATAAGAATTCATGGTTCCACAGTGCGAATTGTGTCACAAAGTTCATGTCAAGGAAAAGCAACTTCATGTTAGAGTAATTGAGTTACACACAGCATTCACAGCTGGGCCTACTCTATTCCAGTGGAAGTTACAGAATATCTTACCAAAGCCTGTGATTCTATTGTCCTGAAAACTAATAATCAATTGAAATCATTTAATTTCCTGAATCCTGCTCTTTCTAAACTATCCAGCTCATCATAGAACATTGACATAGTTAATTGACAAATTAAATGTTGATTTTTAAATATTCAAAGAGCTCCAGAAAGAACAGCAGATCTGCGTGCCATATTTCATCTACTACATAAGACATATCATCCCTCCTCTACCTAACTAGTCATTAATGAGAAGATAAATTGAATATTTGATTTCTAAACAAAGATTCCCTCTGTGATCCTCAGTTCTCACAAATCAGTACCATGGCTTGACCCATTTCTTCTTGTTTATCTGTGGTTTTCTACATAGTTTTGCTCATTTTATATTCCAGTTGTAGTTGCGAAGAATCCTTATTGAGTATTTTAGAAGCAAATAGAAACTGGAAGTTACCCTGGGATTTATTTATAAATTCTTCTCATACAACTTTCCTACTCATCTACTTCACTTGCTTTCTGGCAACTGCACTGCCACTGTGACAATGTTCTGCTGAGTATGGGGTGAAGAGCCTCTCTCTGTGGATATGTCCTGCAGAGAATGTAGGGCAAATGTAGGGCACGACTTTGTTGTGGGTGGTGATATGTCCTATTTAGTATTTGAGATGAGGCTACCAGGACTACTGTTCTCCTCTCAATCTTAGTGTACATTTAGTAATAAACATGTAAAAAGTCCATGAACTTTTGTGGTGATCCCTCCTAGGGGCTTAAGATGTAAATATAGAGGTGTGTGACAGGTAGATTCTTTCATAAAAAGACAGAGAAAATTTAGCTTACATCGGTGGTGCAAAAAACCTTTCAGAGGTTCAGATTCAGCATGGAATTTAGTTTTGTTTTGTGTAGAATAACCATTTTTAATTAATGTACAGCATGGAAGGATTTATTCTGACAATTCACACATGTAGCATATACTTTGTCAGTATTTGCTATTCTGTCACCAACATCTGTTGTTCATCTTACTAGTGATTCCCTTCCTCAGTTCAAACTGTTTCCTTTTCATTTTGTGACTTTGGGTGCTTCTTCAGTTCATGAGACAGGTGTGATATTATCTTCATACTGGATCAGAATCCATGCCCAAATCCTTCAGGCCTTCAATTCACAAATAGTACCTCTCCTACTTACTTTGGGCAAAAATTAGTGTATATATGCACACAAATACATGGACACACACACACACACACGCACACATGCACATACACACACACACACACACACACACACACACACACACACACACGGACACACTGTTACACATAGAGTCTGTGAAAAAAAATTGAATTTACAGAGTCTGCCTGTTAAGTTAGTCTGATGACCTCCTACTCCATCCCCCAATTCCTGCTAAAGATAATTGTCTCACTTATCTAGAGGGCCTGATCCATTTCGGGGCTCCACAGCTTTTGTTTCATAGTTCAAGTGTTTCCATTAGTTTGCCTATTTGTCCCTGTGTCTCAACAATTCTAGCTCTTACAATCACTCCTCTTTCTCACCAACTGGACTTCTGGAGTCCACCTGGGGCCTGGCTGAGGATCACTGCATCTACTTCCATCAGGTATTGGATGAGAGTTCCAGCACGACCACTAGGGTATTTGGCCATCTGATCACCAGACTAGTTCAGTTCGGGCTTTCTCTCAACCATTGACAGTAGTCTACAGTGGAGGTATCTTTTTGGATTTCTGGGGACCTCTCTAGCACTTTGCTTTTTCCTATTCTCCCATTCAAGTACTAACCAGGCCTGACCCTGCTTAGCTTCTGAGATCAGACGAGATTGGACGCGTTCAGGGTGGTATGGCCATAGACGCTTCTTCTTCTTCTCATGTGGTCTTCATTTATCACGGTTTGTTATACCTTGTTCTTCCTTTCTGTTCTTGATCCAGAAATCTTTTCCATGTACTTTCACACTTGCGTTATCTTACAAAATTTTAAAAAAGATATAAACATACTCATTATAAAGATGTCAGCATTACATACACCTTTTTAAAAAATGTTGGATATGGACTTGCTGTAAATTGCATTCATTCTGTTGAGGAATGTTCCTTACATCACTATTGTCTCCAGGACTTTTATGATGAAGAGTTGTTGGATTTGTTAAAGACTTTTCTTATTTAATGACATCATCATGTGCATTTTTTTTTCAGTTTGTTTATGTGATTGATATATTAATTGATTTTCATATATTAATCCATCCCTGCATCTCTGTCATGATAATTTTAACAATGCATTGGATTTGTTTTATAATTATATTATTGAGTATTTTTGTATCGATTATAACAAGGGAAATTGGTTGGCTATTCTCTCTTTATTGGGCCTTCTGTCACTTGAGTATCAACATGAATCTTCATCACAAAATAAATTAGGCATAAAGGAATTGTGGAAGATTTGAAGAATTTGTATTAACTCATCGTTGAATATTTAGTTAAACTCTGCACAAAACTCTATGACCATAGGCTTCCCCCCTCCCTTTGGGATACTTATAATGACTGCTTCTACTTCACTGGGCTTATTGTCTAACTAAATTTTATATGTAATCTTGAATTAAGTTTGGTATGGAGAACTTGATAAAATTATTCATTTATTTTAGATTTTCCAAATTGGAGAAGTAAGTATTTTAAAAGAACATTCTTATAATTCTGTGAATTTCATCAGTATCTATAGTTTGCCCCTATGGTGATATTTTATTTGTCCTGAAATGTGATATTTTTGTATGTTAATAAAGTTGTCTTGATGTCACAGCAAGCCAGAGAAGAAGCTGGGTGGTAGTGGTACATGCCTTTAATCCCAGCACTTGGGAGGCAGAGCTAGGCAGATCTCTGTGTGTTCAATGATACAGCCAGCATGGCAACACATGCCTTTAATCTCAGTACCAACCATAGAAGACCTTGAGGTCTGTACAGATGGGCAGTATTGAGGAAGTCATGTGGCTGGGTTTACAACCAATGAGAAGGCAGAACAGAAAGTCTATATAAAAGGCAAGACACAGGAAGTAGGCATCTCATGGAGAGGAAAGAGCAGCAGCAGCAAAGGGTAAGGTTTTCAGCTCTCAGGTATTGCTCTGACCTCTTGGCTTTTAACTCTGCAATTGGCTCTGTGTTTCGTATTTAACAAGATGGTTACATGTGAATTTGGCACCCAATATGGAGCAGTATTTCATTAAAAACCACTTGGCTTGGCAGTGGGTCTGGCTTCCTAGCTCTGGCATGGCTTCCTAGCTTGGAGCCAGCTCCTTCGCTTGGGCCTAGCTTGGCTTAGCACTCAGGCCCAAACGACCTTAGCTATAAGCAGTTACCCGCAGCTGGAGATACTTGCTTAAAAAGACAGAGCTAAGAATAACTCAGGCCTGCAGAAGATACCACTAATTGCAGTAGCTACATGCAACTGCAGATAGGCTGCTTTTGGCGAAAATACCAATACACGTGGTCAGAGTTTAAGGAAGCCAGAGCCCAGGCTCAACTTGGCTCAAGCAGGAACATGTAGTTGTATTGAATCTTTTAGCCAGAACATGGCTAAGCTTTCTCTCTCTCTCTCTCTCTCTCTCTCTCTATATATATATATATATATATATATATATATATATTCCCACCTCAGACGCTAGGTAACAGTTTTGAAATTCCCTTGGATTTCTACTGTTCTAAGCAGCTTGGTAAGTCAATTATATCAGATATTTTAAAGGAAAGCATTTAAAAGAGAATTTTTTCCACATTAAAAAAAATGGGTTTTATGTGTACATTGGGAGAAATTTGGGCTTTGTTTGAAATTTTAGGAAGTCTGACAATGGAACAACCCTATGAGAAGATTAGTGTTGATTGAATTATGCACATTATTACTCTTCTTATCCTTATTTTACCATTTAAAGAGATAGTCAATTTAAGTGCCAGGCGAAAATTTTAGAAAAACTTGTTAAACCTGAGAAAATGAATTATAGAGAAATTCAGATTCAGGCAGAACAAATTTACAGTGAAGTTGTTTCAGGATTGGATGATAAGGTTATACATTCACCCTTAATTTATCTGGTAACCATACAACAGCTACCTGGTCAAGTGAATACACAAAGTATTTGGACTCCAGTTGAAATGTTAGACTTATAAAGGTATAAGGAGGCAATAGTATCTTATGGCATGCATTCCCCATATGAAAAGCAAATGTTAAACTCCTGGTCAATTTATAATAGGATTATACCACAGGATTGGCGGGAGCTGGCAAATGTGGTTCAAAGAGGAAGCTAAAAACATAGCCAAACAATGTGGAGATAAAGGTATACAAGTCTTCCAGGATCAGCTTGTGGGAGAAGGCCAATATGCTACAGCACAAACACAATGTTTATATGATATGAAAACCCTAATTCTATGTTGAATGGCAGCCTTGAATACATGGGACAGAGTTGAGGAACCAGGAAAGAAAATGGAGTCATTTACAAAGGTTATACAGGGTCCAAAAGAATCTTTCACAGATTTCTTACAAAGACTGACTTCAGCAGTAAATAGAATGGCCCCAAATTCAGAATCTAGCCAGATAATAATTGAATCTTTGGCTTTTGAGGATACAAATGAAGCATGCAAGAGAATAATCAGTCCGTTAAAGGCAAGATCTGCACTCTTGGAAGATTGGATTAGAGACACGGTTAATGTTGAGGCTCATTATTATGAAAATATGTGGATAGGAGAAGCAATTTCAAGAAGTTTGAGGAATGTCAGATGTTTTGGATGTGGAAAGCAAGGACATTTGAAAGGGCCTGTAAACTGGGCACTTCTTGATACAATATTTCTTTAGGAACAATGGCAACAGAATGCCCCTTCCTTCTGGAGTATGTAGAAAGTGTGGTAAGGGAAGACACTGGACCAATGAATGTAGATCAACAAGGGACAAACAAGGTAATACTTTGCCCCAGTCTTCAGAAAACTCCCAGAGGGGCCTCAGGCAGGCCCTTACAGTGAATCCAGTTCAGACTGTTTGGAACCTTGGTCTTCCACAGGGACACTTTGCTCAGCCTGGAAGGAGGGGACTGGACCTGCCTGTACTGAATCCACCAGGTTTAAATGAATCCCCAGGGGAGTCTTGGCCCTAGAGGTGGTGGGAAATGAGGGGAGGGTGTGGAGGAAATGTCGAGGTGCGGCAGGAGCGGGGAGGACAGGGGAACCCATGGCTGATGTGTAAAATTAAAACACAAATATAATAATAATAATAATTAATTGAGGAAAGTGAGGATACATGTTGACACATGATGGGGAAAATATGAGTAGTCCTATACTCAGTGTTTTTATATACAGTACCCAGATACTACTGTCACAAAGTAATAGAAAAAAATCGTTTTTATGAAACACAATTAGGCACAATAATTCAAAATGTCTTGTCACCTACAGAGCCCATTTTTGTCAAATAATTTATTTGATTAAGGATTGCTAAATACAAATGGCGACACACAGTTTTTCTCTCAATGCTCTGTAATTTAAGAAAATAAAATGAAAGTACTCAAAGAACATTTATGGCCTGTGAGATAGCTCAGCAGTTAAAACCTTTGCAACTAAAGCTGATAACCTGAGTTTACCCCCACGTTCCAGATAGTAGGAGAAAATTGCCTGCTTCTAGACATGCCTTCTGACTTCTATATACTCCCATGTACAACATTCACCAAACTAACTAAGCAAAGTGTAATGAAATTGTTTTAAATGTAAAAACAATAAGAATAAAGGGTATTTAAATAATAAATAAAACAAATTAAACAAAAATATTTTATTGTTACTTTATGTGTATGTACGTGAGATGGATGGTTATGTCCAACCCAGTGCAGATGCAGGTAAGATGGATCCAATGTTCCTGTAGTTAGAGTGACAGGTAGTTATGAGAGACTTGATATGAGTTCTGGGGATTGAAGTTGGGTCTTCTGCAATAGCAATACATTATCTCCTCAGCTGAGCCAAGTTTCCAGTTCCTTAAACAATTTAGTGGATAGCTTGTGTCCTTAAATGCTTTGTTATAGATAAAATGACTTAAAATCCTGGAAGCGCATCATCACTTTCTGCAATTACCCAATGATCAAGGTCAACTGAAATTACAATGCCACAGTGGGTGTTACAAATAATTAATAGGGGAATATTTCTCAACATAAACATTGTGTGATATAATTCCTATTTAAGCATTTTGTGTTATCTTACTCATACTGTTCATCATTGCTTACTTACCCTGAGTATACATAGATACTCTCAAAATCTCCCAGAGATAGAAATTATGTAAGTTGAAAGATGCTGTCTGCTTCCAAAGTAATGGAATCAAGATGTAGTGATTTTTAGTGCTAAGTATATATAGAGGCTTCTATCTTCAGTAAAGGTTTTGGGCTTTTTGAAAACAATTCATGAGAGTTGGGTGACTGTGTTTCCAGATGAAGACACAAATGGGGGCATATTTATGTAAATATTTACCTTTTGCTGTTTTCACACATTAATACTAAATTCACATAACATTCATCTCATGCTTATCCTCTTGCTTTCCCCATGTAAATCCAGGCACTCTCAAGATCATGAGATCTTCTGTTCCTTTTACATGATCACACACATATAAATATTTGTAAGCACATACAGCCTACATATTTGATTTAGTGTTGTTTGTATGTCAGCGTGTTTGTACTAGCAAATTCCCACTTGAAAATGTATCATAGAGCTTGTCCTAGTAGAAGTCATCAGCTCCATCTCCCATGGGCATAGCATTCATAAAAGAAACAAACATCTCAGGATGCACTGAATTCTAGGGATCTGGGATGTTAAAATACACTCAGAAAAACGTGTCGATGAATTTAGAATCTGTGACTTCACCAGTGTAAGTCATTTTATCATAGCTTCTAGAATGCACTAGAAATATCTCTACTTTCGGAAAACATGACTAATGATCTCATTAATACAGTTAAGTGGACAAAACAAGTGATTCTTTGGTTTCATTCCTCATAAAGATAATGAATATTACTAAATGGAAGCATGGCCATGCAGCCATATAATTCCATTACATCCTCAGGAACAAAATGCAGATATTACAAAACTTCTTCAACACCCAAAATGGAAATTTCCTGTCAATAAAGATGCTGAAGCTGAACTAATAACACTACCTTTTGTCCATCAGATGTGCATCAATGTGTGAAGTGTCCAGAGGTCCAGTATGCCAATATAGGGCAGACCCTGTGCATTGGCAAGGCTGTGATCTTTATGACCTATGAGGACCCCCTGGGGTTGGCTCTTGCCTTAATGGCCTTGTGCTTCTCTGCATTCACAGCTGTGATTCTTGGGGTCTTTGTGAAGCACCATGAAACTCCCATTGTCAAGGCCAATAACTGGAATCTCAGCTGCATCTTACTCATCTCACTCATCTTTTGTTTCCTATGCTCATTGCTCTTCATTGGCCATCCCAACTCAGCATCCTGTATTCTGCAGCAAATCACATTTGGAGTGGCATTCACTGTGGCTGTTTCAACTGTGTTGGCCAAAACAATTACTGTGCTTTTGGCTTTCAAAGTCATAGTCCCTGGAAGAAGGATGAAGTACTTCCTGGTTTCAGGGGCACCAAACTATACCATTGCCATCTGCACTATCATCCAAATTATTCTCTGTGCAATCTGGCTGCAAGTTTCTCCTCCCTCTATTGACATTGATACATACTCTGAACATGACCATATTATAATCATGTGCAATAAGGGCTCAGTTACTTTATTCTACTGTGTCTTGGGATATCACAGCTCCCTTGCCTTTGGGAGCTTCATTGTGGCTTTCTTGGCCAGGAATCTCCCTAACACATTCAATGAAGCAAAGTTGCTGACATTCAGCATGCTGTTGTTGTTCAGTGTCTAGATCACCTTTCTCCCCATCTACCACAGCACCAAGGGTAAGATCATGGTGGCTGTGGATGTCTTTTCCATCTTGACCTCTAGTGCAGGCTTATTGGGATGCATCTTTGTTCCCAAGTGCTACATAATTTTATTAAGACCAGAGAGAAATTCTCTTCAAAAATTAAAGTAGAAAGCATTTTCTTGATCTAACTTTTTATAAATAGTAACAGACATCTGTGGTGATATTTTATTTGTCCTGAAATGTGATATTTTATTTGTGCTTTAATAAATAAAACTTGCCTGGAGATCAGAGGAAAAAGGCAGTTATTATAAGTAAACTCAAAAGTCATGCAATGTTAGCACACACCTTTAAAAATATCACTTGGGAGGCAGGGATATTTCTGGATATCTATATGAGTTCAACGCCACACTGGGAACAGAACCAGGCATGGTGGCACATGCCTTAAATTCCAACACTAGTTAACCATGGAGTTCTGGAGGTCTGTACAGACAGACCAGAAGTGACAGAATTGGGCAGTGACAGAATTAGGCAGGAAGAAGAAATGATGTAGCTGGACAAAGAGCAAATCAGATGGCAGAACAGAAAGGCATACAGGTGTGGGTTGACAGGAAATATCTTGCTTTTGGAAGCTACAGATTTGGTGAGGTGAGGTTAGCATGTGGCTGCTCATATTCCTCTGATCTTTCTCAGGTTTTCACCTCTATATCTAGCTCTGTGTTTTCTATTAATAAGACCATTTAGAAAATTGTCAACAGACAAGCTTAATGTTGGTACAGGAACATCTTTTATGATACAATGCAAGATATACATTTCTCCTGACACTCACTGTTTCTTTTAATAATAATGTTAAACAATGTCACATGAACTGCTTTTTAGTACATTGTGTCTTATAATCTCCACTCAGCCACCCATTTTATAATACCTAGGTAATGGACATGAGTGCAGAGTGTAAGTTCCTTTCTTCTCTAATTTATAATATGTTTTGAAATAAAATGAGTACATCTTTTGATGTCTAAGTGAATATGTGTGATTGAGAGCACTTGAACACAGACTAAATACAGTATTGGATTTTCATAGCCTCCATCCCTATCCATACTCTCTCTCAGATACGCTATTCTTATGTTTCCATTCCCAAAAGTACAGGACAAAACAATATACAGTAAGATGAGGCAAAATAACATTTCTTTAAATGTTTCTCAGTAATTTGACTTTCCTCTTCTGAGAATTCTTTGTTTAGATCTGTACCACATTTTAAAATTGGACTATTTGGTTTTTGATACCTCCCCACTCCCGCCCCTTCTTCCCCCCAGCTCCTCCCCTCCATTCCCACTGTACTTTTATTATTGAGGATTATTTTAGCTATCTGGGATTTTCTGTTTCCAGTAAAACTGAAATTATTTCTCAAAATAATTGTGTAGGAATTATGATGATTGTTGAAATGAATATGTAGATTAATTTCTGTAAGCTGGAAATTTTTATTATTGAAATTCTAGTGATCTATGAGCATGGGAGATCTTTTCATCTTTTCTTTAATTTCTTTCTTTTTTTTGGTTTTTTGAGACAGGTTTCTCTTTGTAGCTTTGTGTCTTTCCTGGATCTCACTCTGCAGACCAGGGTGGCCTAAACTCACAGAGATCCTCCTGGCTCTGTCTCCTGAGTGCTGGGATTGAAGGCATGACCCACCAACACCCAGCTTAATTTTGTATTTTAAAGATTTGAAGGTTTTTTTTTTTTTATCATAGAAGTACTTCACTTGCTTGGCTAGAGTTTTCCCAAGATATTTTTTTTTGTTGGCTATTGTGAAAGTTTTTTCCTCTCATTTCTTTCTTGGTCCATTGCTGCAGACCACCCAGAGGGAGACCATCACTGCGGGAGAACCAGGGAGAAGGCTCAAGGAGAAGTCAGGAATAGGCGAGGAGAATGACAGACAGACACATATGTTGATGTGCTGCTGCAATTTTACTTCTGTATAGGCAATGCTTATATACTTTTACAATCGAGGAACTTGGCAGGGGGTTACATCAGACCATTATCTTTTACAATTACTCAGAATCAGCAAGAAACAATAACAAGAGACATCCATATCTATTTTTGTGTATCACTTCCGCAGCGGGAGTTCATTGTGGTTATTGTCTGAGGGCATGATCTCAGAATTTTGTGAAATCTGTCTCACACTAGTGACCACATCTGTGGGAGCCAAATTCTTACCAGTCTGGGTTATATTTTACTATCATATACCCATTTGCTTTCAAAGCCGTTTTTTCCCCTCATAATTTACCCATCTGTTCCCAACTTCATCATAACTTCCTGTATATGGGAGCGGCTCTAGGTAACTTCCACTTTCGGGGGTCCACCTAGGGGCTGTCCACCAGCTCCCTCCTAAAAAGTACTGTGTATACCCCCCGGGAAGTGTGTGTTGGGGAATTTTCTCTAACTCTTTTTCTCTAGAAGGGTCTGGCATGCTATGTTTATTCCATCGTAACATTTTTATTTTTACTTTCATTTTTGGGCGCTCTGGCTGTTTCTGACAAGAGCTCGCGCTGCTCTACTCTAAACAGGAATGACCCCAGAGATGTATTTGAGGAAGTCTTTTGAGCTTCCTTATACACTGGTCTGATAAATGGAGGTGCTCCAGGTACAGGTGACCTGGGTCAGTCATGTTGGTGCCGACCTGTACTGGTCGTGTTGTTAACTGGAGAACACACAGATAAGACATACAGAGAAAGATCATGATTAGTGCCAACAAAGACTGTCGTCAAGGCCATTTCGTTCTCCAGGGCTTCCTGGGATCCTCAGGCTGCTTGACGATCCCTGATTGTGGGGGAACCGCTTGAGGCCACGCTCCAGGAAGCTCTAACCTCAACCCTTCAGCTGCTGGGCCCCAGCGCAGCGGCATACTTGCTACAGCTACACAGGTGTCACAGCTGTGGGTGTAGCAGTCCATTCGTAATTTGTAAATAGGACAACTATTGATTTTTGTGAGGAAATCGTGTATCCCGGTAATTGCTGAAAGTGTTTATCAGTTGTTGGAATTCCTTAGCAGGATATTTGGAGTCATTCATGTATAGTTTCACAATATCTACATATAAATCTTTTATTTCTTCATTTCAAATTTATTTCCCCTGATTTCATCCAGTTTTCCTGTATATCTAGGTAAGACTTCAAGTACTATGTTCAATAAGTGTGTAGAGAGTGACAACCTCTTGTGCCTAATATTAGCAGAATTTATTTGAGTTTCTCTTCATTTAAATTGATGTCACCTATATGGTTGCTGTAAACCTCCATGATTATGTTCAGATACATGCCTTGATTCCCTAATTTCTCCAAGACTTTTTATCATGAAGAGATGTTGGATTCTGTGACAGATCTTTTGTGCCTCTGATGGTATGATGCTGTGTTTTTATTTTTGAGGTTTATGGAATACATTTATTGAATTTATTAGACAGAAACATCCTGACATCTCTGGGATGAATCCTACTTGATCATAATAGAACTTTTGATGTACTCTTGGATTTGTTTTGGACATATTTTATTGTATATTTTTATACCAATATTCATAAGGTAAATTAGTAAATAATTCTTTTTTCATTGTTATAACATAATGTGGCTTGAGTATCAGAATGACTCAGGGCTAATAACGTGAAATAACCAATGTTCCTTCTGTTTTCCTTTTTCAGGGTAATTTAGAAGTGTTGGCATTAATTCAATTTTGAATGTGTGGAAAAATTCACTGCTAAAATTATTTGGTTCTGGCATTGTTTGTTTAGGAGAATTTTAATGACTGATTCTGTTTGTTTTACTAGCAGTTAGAGTATCATTGTCTAGTTTACGTTGATTTAAGTCTAGTAATTGGAATACTTTGAAGAACTGTGCATATGAATGTACATTCAAGTATTTTAGCTACAAAATGGAAACACTTGTCTAACAAATTGAACAAGCCCACATATGTCATAAAGTAGGAAGGAATCTGTTTGAATGGAGGAATAGAATTGGTAGTAAGATTAGCAACAGATATTGGTGACAGAGGGGCAAATACCAAAAAAGGAATGCTCCACAAGTGTGATAGTGACATAATGAAATTCTTTATGGTATATATTGATTAAAATAATAATTATTTTACATAAAAAACTGGATACCATACCAAATCTGGACTACTGGAAAGTTTATTTACAGTCCTGAAAGATGACTGTTCAGGGTCTTGAGGTAGATCAATTACCAATTTTCCGAGAAAATGCTCTTTCTAACTCCTTTGCATATTGTTTAGACCCCACTCCTCATACTGCTTCACTTTAACCAGCTTTAACACATGGTGATGTGCTCAGTCGTACTACAACTTGAAATGTCATGTAATGTTGATATCCATGAAAGGGCTGACATTTTCTGCATATAAACTAGGAGGAGTGGATTAGAGGTAGAGGCAGAGCAGAGCTGGGGGAAAGAACTGAGAAAAGAGGAGGAGTGGAAACTGCAGAAACAGGCTGTAAAATACATACATACATACATACATACATACATACATACATACATACATACATAAGAATGGAATTCGTCCTGTGTTCCTACAAAAGGCTCTTTCTCTTACACCCCTTTCTATTCACATTTCAGCCCCTCAGGACAGCTTTTTACAGAACCAGATGTACTGAACTTAAATGATGATCTTTAAGTGTACAGTAAAATCCAGATGAGAACACTAACCCTGTTTGCCTCATCTCATATGATATATAAGACTCACAACCACCCAGAGCAATGACTTGTCCTACATGTGTCCTGCTTTCTTTGCAGTCCATATTCACTGAGAGAGGCTCCTCAGCCCACATTCATTAGAACACTCTCTCAATGGCAGTGCAAGATCTAGAATGCAAAGAAAAAAAATTGATGACTGAGAAAATGGTGTAAGAAGAACTTACACATAAAATAGAGCATCATTTCCTAGTTTCTATTTTCTTCTAAGATACCCAACAAGACTTCTTCACAGTGACTACTGGAATATAAAATGCTAAAAACATTGTATAATATCACAGATAAAGCAGAAGAAATGGGTCAACATATGAAATTGTTCTGTGAGAACTGAAGCTCATGAAGCGAGCTCATGCTTTGGAAATCAAATATTCTCCTTATCTACTCTTTAGTAATAATTGGTTTGGAGGAGGAGTGGCAAATGTTGTTTAAAATTTGAATGTTAGCACACAAGATCTCTATAGATCATGTTGAATATTTAAACATCAACATTTTGTAATGTTGTAAATGTAACAATGGTTCTTTGATGGTCTGGATAGATGTGGACCGTCAGGTTTCAGGGAATTTTGGAATTTGGCTTGATTATTGGTTTTCGAGACAGTGGGGCACAAGATTTGGTTAGATATTTTATAACTGTCACTGGTGTATTATAGTTCCCACTGTGCATGGTGTGTGGAACTGAAGTGCTCTAAACATGGAGCTACTTTTCCCTGACAGGGATTTTGAGATACAAGTGTTTAACCATGAATTCTGACTGTGAGTTTTTCTGAATCATTACTGAATGTCTCAATGTGAATTATCTACCACAATCTACTGAGATCATTTTTAAAGGTGTTAAATAAATAGATTGTTCAGGCAGTGCTGGTACTGTATTTTCCAAAAGTGTCATCCTCCATGGGGCATTAATTTCCACAAATATGAGTGATATCAGGAAACCATCTGAACTCTCCTCATACATATTTATCAACCAAATTAATCATGTGGATGTCAGATACAGAGCCCCAGGGAAGAAAGTGTCCAAGATTCCTCCAGAGGTGAGGAACCACCTGGAAAATAAGGAATCATGAATGTACATGTAGCCTTTCCTTTGGCTACAGAGGTAAAAGCAGATAGGGACAGATGAGTGTCCATAAAATATGCTCTTCTGAATAGCACATTACCATAGACACTGCAGAGGCTTAGAGTAGCACAACCCATTAACTTTGACTTACCTCTTCTTGCTCCTAAACATTCCACTTCTTTGTTCAGTTTCATTCCTCCTAGGTACTTTTGGAGAATGATACAGAATAAAGACAAAGATAGTTCTTTGTTGACAGGTTTTTTTTCTTCTTCCTTAGAAGCATGTGCTGGCCTGTGGAGAAACATTTCAAACACATTCCAGTACCAAGCTGTTTTTATTATGGTAGCTCTCTAGTAGAGCTTGAGGACGGGGATTGGGATGCCTCCAGAAGTTTTTTTATTGTACAAGATTCATCCTGGGTTTTTTGTTTTTCCATATGAAGTTGAATATTATTCTTTCCAGATCTGTGAAGAATTGTGTTGGTAATTTGATGGTGATTGCGTTGAATCTGTAGATTGCTTTGGGTAAGATCAACATTTTTACTATGTTAATCCTGCCTATCCATGAGCATGGGAGATCTTTCCATTTTCTGACATCTTCTTCATTTTCTTTTTTCAGGGACTTAAAGTTCTTGTCATAAAGGTCCTTCACATGCTTAGTTAGAGTAACCCCAAGGTATTTTATAACATTTGTGGCTATTGTAAAAGGTGATGTATTTCTGATTTCCTTCTCAGACTGTTTTACTATTGTATATAGGAGGGCTACTGATTTTTTTGAGTTGACCTTGTATCCTGCTATGTTGATGAAGGTGTTTATTAGCTGTATAAGTTCCTTGGTTGAATTTTGGGGGTCACTCATGTATACTATCATGTCATCTGCAAATAGGGAGAGCTTGAGTTCTTCCTTTCCAATTTGTATCCCATTAATCTTATGTTGTCTTGTTGCTCTGGCTAGAACTTCAAGTACTATATTGAATAATTGTGGGGAGAGGGGACAGCCTTGCCTTGTTTCTGATTTTAGTGGTATTGCTTTGAGTTTCTCTCCATTTAATTTGATGTTCACTGTTGGCTTGCTGTAAATTGCCTTTATTATGTTTAGGTATGTTCCTTGTATTCTTGATCACTCTAAGACCTTTTTCATGATGGGGTGTTGGATTTTGTCAAATTCCTTTTCCGCATCTAGTGCGATGATCATGTGGGTTTTTTTTCTTTGAGTTTGTTTATATGTTGTATTACATTGACAGGCTTTGTATGTTGAACTTCCCTTGCATCCCTGGGTTGAAGCCTACTTGATCATGGTGAATAATTATTTTGATGTGTTCTTGGAGTCTGTTTGCCAGTATTTTATTGAGTATTTTTGCATCAATGTTCATGAGGGAGATCGGCCTGTAGTTCTCTTTCTTTGTTGCATCTTTGTTTGGTTTAGAAATCAGGGTAATTGTAGCCTCATAGAAGGAGTTTGGTAATCTTCCTCTGCTTCTATTGTGTAGAACAATTTAAAGAATATTGGTATTACGTCTTCTTTGAAGATCTGGTAAAATTCTGCTGTGAAGCTGTCTGGTCCTGGGTTTCTTTTTTGGTTGGGAGACATTTAATGACTGATTCTATTTCCTTAGGAGTTATTAGTCTATTATAATGGTTTATCTGATCTTGATTTAACTTAGGTATTTGATACCTATCCAGAAAATTATCCATTAAGATTTTTTTTTAGTTTTGTGGAGTAGAGGTTTTTGTAGTATGACCAGATGATTCTCTGGGTTTCCTCCTTGTCTGTTGTTATGTCCCCATTTCATTTCTGACTTTCTTAATTTGGATGCTCTCTCTCTGTCTTTTGGTTAATTTGGAAAAGGGCTTGATTATCCAGTTGATCTTCTCAAAGAACCAATTCTTTGTTTCATTAATTTTTTCTATTGTTCTCTTTGTTACTATTTTATTGATTTCAGCTCTCAATTTGATAATTTCCTGGAGTCTCTTCTTCCTGGGAGACTTTGCTTCTTCTTTTTCTAGAGGTCTATGGTGTGCTGTTAAGTCACCAGTGTGAGATTTCTCCAACTTCTTTACATGGGGATTTAGTGCTCTGAATTTCCATCTTAACACTGCTTTCAAAGTGTCCCATAAGTTTGGGTTTGTGGTGTATTCATTTTCATTGATTCCTAGGAAGTCTTCAATTTCTTTCTTTATTTCTTCCTTAACCCATTGGTGATTCAGTTGAGCATTATTCAGTTTCCATGAGATTGTAGGATATCTGTAGTTTTTTCTGTTGTTGAAATCTAACTTTAATCCATGGGTGGTCCAACAGAAAACAAGAGGTTATTCCAATTGTTTCGTGTCTTTTGAGATTTGCTTCATGGCCAAGTATGTTGTTGATTTTAGAGAAGGTTCCATGGGGTGCTGAGAAGAAGCCATATTCTTTTTTGTTTGGGTGGAATGTTCTGTAGATATCCAATAAATCCATTTGAGCCATAACATCAGTTAAGACCATTATGTCTCTGTGAAGTTTCAATTTGGCATTTCTGTCCAGAGGTGAAAGTGGGGTGTTGAAGTCTCCCACTATTAATGTGTGGGGTTTTATATGTAATTTAAGCTTTAATAATGTTTCTTTTACATGTGTCGGTGCCCTTGTGTTTGGGACATAAATGTTCAGAATTGAGACTTCATCTTGTTGGATCTTTCCTGCAATGAGTATATAATGTCCTTCATCATCTCTCTTGATTGATTTTAGTTTGAAGTCTATTTTGCTGGATATTAGGATGGTTATACCAGCTTGCTTCTTAAGACCATTTGATTGGAAAGTCTTTTCCCAGCCTTTTATTCTTAGGAGGTGTCTGTCTTTGAATTTGAGGTGTGTTTCTTGTATGCAGCAGAAAGATGGGTCCTGCTTTCATTTCCATTCTGTCAGTCCATGCCTTTTTATAGGTGAATTAAGCCCATTGATATTAAGGGATATTAATGACCAGTGATTGTTCATTCCTGTTATTTTTTTTCTTTTCTTTGGTGGTAGTGTATCTGTACTTCTCTTCTTTAGGTTTACTGCTGTAGTGATATATTGCCTGTGTATTTGAGGGTGTATCTGACTTCCTTAGGTTGGAATTTTCCTTGTAGTGCTTTCTGTAGGGCTGGGTTTGTGAATAAGTATTGTTTAAAGAAACGATATTATGAGCTGCAAAGGAAAAAGTCCAAGTACTATAAAGGCAGTCCTATAAGATTAACTCCTGACTTCTCAATGGATGCTCTAAAAGCCAGAAGGTCCTGGACAGTTGTTATGCAGATACTAAGAGACCATGGATGCCAACCCAGACTATCATACCCCAAAAAACTCTCAATCTACATAGAAAGAATAAACAAAATATTCCATTATAAAACCAGATTTAAACAATATATCTTCACAAAACCAGCCCTACAGAAAGCACTTGAAGGAAAAATTAAACCTAAGAAATTTAGATACACCCATGAAAACACTGGCACTAAACATTCCCATACCAAATTTCCTATATCTGTATATGATCATCATCTGTTGATAGGCATCAATGTTGATTACATATGTTGCACTTTCTGAATAATAGTGAAATAATCAAGTGTTTATTTGCTATCCTGACATATGCACAGCCAGAAAAATCCATGAGAGCCATGCATGGACCATTAGATACTCCTACATTAACTGACTGAATTAGTTTATATGCTTATCACAATGAGGCCCGCAGTTTCTCTTCATACTAGCAACACTCATGGGAATTTCTACAACCTCTACATGTTCCTTAATTTATTAGATCAATTTTAAACTATTCATTCTCACTGTGAGGTTAGACTCCCAACTTAACTATGGCTTTCCATTTTATAGCTAAAACATTTGAAGATACTTTCATACTCATGTTCTTTTTCAAAAATTGAAAATGGGAAATTAAAATCATGGTTACATAGGAGTCAAGATTACTAATTTTTTATTGTTGGTTATGCAATTATTCTAAATCACATTGGTTATGTTGAGGTAGGTTCCTTTTATCTCTTCAGGACTTCAATGGTGAAGTGGTGTTGGATTTTGTCAAAGACCTATTTATAAACTCAGTTTGATTTTATTGTCACTACATTATTGATTTTCATATATTGAACAATCCCTGCAATATTTTGATGAGATAATGGGTTTCTTTTACAAGTATTTTATTGAGTATTTTTGCATTGTAGTTCCCAAGGGAATGTCATCTGTAATTCTCATTATTGGGCCCTTCTGTGGTCTGGGTATCAAGGTAACTCTATGTCATATAATGAATTAGTCAATGTTTCTTTTGTTTCTGTTTTATGGAATCATTTGAGAAGTGTTGGTGTTAACTCTTCTATGAAAATCTATTTTAATTCTCATCTAAAACTATATGCCTGTGAGTTTTCTTTAACTTGAGAGATTTATAATGACAGATTCCATTTCATTGGAGTTTTGTGGATGACTTAAATTGTGTATCTGATCTTGAGTTATGTTTTGTAAGGAGACATACTATGAAAATTTATACATTTATTTTAGATTTTCCAGTTTTTTTGAGTCTAGATTTTAAAGGTATGTTCTCATAATTCCCTGGAATTCTTCAGTGTCTCTTGTTTGCCCCTTTTCATTTGCTATTTATTTTTTAATCTGTATATTCTCTCTGTATCTTTCAGCTAGTGTGGATACAGATTTGTTTATGTTGTTAAATTTCTCCAATCACTAAGCCCTAGAGTTATTGCTTCTTTTTTGTTCACATTATTTCTATTTTATGGATTCCACCCCTCAGTTTGAATATGTCTTTCTCTCTACTCCTCTAGTGACATTATTTTTGTTGTTGCTTTTCTAGAGCTTTTGGGTGTGGCTTGAAATTATTAGTGTGATATTCCATCAGTATTTTTATGTAAGCTGTTGGTAGTATGAACTTGCACCTTATGACCACTTTTCCTTGTGTCCCACAAGTTTGTGTATGCAGTGTAATCATTTTCATTGAGTTCTAGGATGATTTTTATTCTTTGTTTGTTTTTCATTCTGTCTGGACCTACTTTTCACTAGAGAGTTGTTCAGTTGCCATGGTTTTGTGTTAATTTCTGATGGTTTGATAAGATTCAGGAAAGTATTTCAATTTTCTTGTATCTGTTTCTGAGAATGTGGATAATTTTGGGAAAAGAAATCATGATGCACAGAGAAGATATATTCTTTTGTCTTTTGGTGAAATCTTATGTAAATATCTGGTAGACTTGCCTGAATTTCACTCTTTTAAAAATCTATCCATATTTTAGTGGGTCAGACTGAATTGAGTACCTTAAAACTACCCACATCAGAATTCATAATTACTCCCAGGACACATAACGGGATATTTCATGTACAAATTTCCTCAAAGCCGAATATTTATAATTATTAATACCTCCCATTCACAGAAGAAAACTACAAGTATCTTTATTGGTTTGAATGAAGTATGCAAGATTATGGAGTCAAAGCAAGGTTCTTCTAGTGAGAAGTTTTTTTAAAAACAGTTTTTTTTTGGGGGGGGGGAGCTGGAGAGATGGCTCAGCTGTCAATTACAATTGCTGTTTATGAAGAGGACTCAAGTTTAATTTTCAGGTTGAATTGACTGGCATGAAGCTCTCTTCAGTTCCCAGGCTCCCTAATCACTCTTCTGGTATCATTATGTACCAGTGATGCCAGTATTGCATAGTTATACATGCAGACAAAATACCCACATGCATATAAGAGAAATAAAGAAGGAAGAAAAAGACAATGTTATAATTCATAGAATACCTAATGTGGATATGAAAATGTATTTTTGCATTGTATCTAGGGTATACAATTTTGGACCTCTTTGTAAAAAGAATCACCCAAAATTACATAATAAAAATTAATAACTTGTGCATGTTGATATGATTGTTTCCTTCTAGTAGCGTAGGTGTTTTCAACACCTATTCCTGAGGTTTTACATAATGGAGTTTAATGTAGTTTGTAGTCCATATGAAGAATGTAGTTGAAATAATCTTTCTCCATAGACACTTGTACTCTTTTAAGGAAGTAGACACAATCGGTCACCAAGTCTCCATCATTTCTTAATTCTGCTTCATTCCCCAAAACACCTGGGATGAAAGAAACTGGACTCAAGAAGTGGAATGTTCAGGAGCAAGAAGAGAAAAATCACAGCGAACATCTTTTTCCTACTCTGAGCCTCTACAAAGTGTATTCTGAAGTGCTAATCAGATAAGCACATTATGTGGACACACATGTATTCCCACCTGCTTTAATTTCTGTAGCCAAAGGAAAGGCTACTTGTGCATTCCTTAATCTTCTTTTTCTAGGTGGTTCGTCACATCTCCAGGAATCCTGGACATTATCTTCCGTGGGTTTCTGAATCTAATATCCATGTGATTAAACTAAAGGAATGTATAGGTAGTTTAATGATAATACTAATATTTATGGAAATTAAGGCTTTTTTGATGATGCCATTTTGAAAATTTGGTCCTAGGATTGCCTGAAAAATCTATTTATACCTATGGCTTTAGAAAAGATGTCAGTAAATTTAGTTAGATGATCCACATTGAGACATGCAGTAATGATCAAGGGAGGACCCCCCCAAGTCAGAATTCATGGATACTCACTGGGAACTGCATCACAAAGTCCCTGTCAGGGAGAAGCAGCTCCATGACAAGAGCAATTGAGTTCTACACAGCATTCACAGTGGGGCCCATGCTGCAGCTGCTTCAGTTCTGCAATACACAACCAAAGCCTGTGCTTTATTGACTTGAGAACAAATATTAAGGCCAACCTCAGAAATTTCCTTAACCCAGCTGTTCTACCACTACCCAGCTCATCACAGAACCATTGTTACATTTGCAACGTTACAAAAATGTTGATTTTTATAGATTCAAAAACATACATTGTATTGACCTTTTTCTGTGTCTCACCCAAGTTAACACACAGAGCCTGATATTAAATAAAAGTCCTGACCATTATCTCTAGCTTACTACTAACTAGCTTTTACATTTAAACTCAGCCCATTTCTGTTAATCTATATATTGCCAAGTTTTCCATAGCCTTGCCCATGTGCCATTACATGCTGCTCCCTGAACTACTGGCAATTCCAAGCTCAGCATTCCACTTCCCAGAATTCTTCTTGTCTGTTTATCTGGAATATATTTCTTGCCTGTATCGGGCCAATCAGCATTTTATTAAACCAGTGTACAAAAGAATTATTCCACAGCAATCTGTAGAGAAATTGGGTTCTCCCCTTTATATACCAAACAAGAGCTATCACCAACCAATCATTATTAAGGAGAAGATAATGTAAATATTTGATTGCTAAAACATGGTCTCCCCTCACAAGCCTCAGTTCACATACATCAATCTCTGTGTTGACCCATTTTTCCTACTTTACCTGTGATTTCATGCAATCATTTTCTTATTTAACATTTTAATACTGGCAGGGAAGAAATCTTTTTTTATTATCTTACAAGCAAATAGAAACTGGGAAGTCACCATGTATTTAAGGTGTCAATAATTATTCTACCATTTTCTGTTCTTCTCTTTTTATTTTCATTCTAGAACCTGCACTGCCAGATTGACAGTATTCTGATGAGTGAGGGAAGAGGAGCCTTTTTTCAGTGGATATGAACAAATATGGGGCAAGTCTTTTCTGTGGGTATTTTTAAGTCTTATATGTCATTTGAGATGAAATAGAATGAGGGAAAGGTTTTATCAACTCTACATCAGACAGAAGCTAACATCTAAAGATTAGAAAGGAATCAAGTAATTCCCTACTAACCTACAAGCTATTCCTGCCAGAAATCCAGGTAGACTGCTTGCATACCTTTTCTTCTCCCTGTTTCCTCCAGATCCAACATATCAAGGCTTGTCATCAGCTTTGCATCAGAATTTCAGTGGCAGCCTTCACAGACCCACTGTTCCCATTTTCTATGGATCCCTCAGATATCCCCTTTCAAACCTTTCTCTCAGCACCAATTATTGTATCACAGCATCCAACTCCAGCAGCACATATTGCTTACACATAGGTCACTCCTTATAGAAAACAACAAGGCTTCCCTTAAACCACTTTTCTCCCTCTATTCCTACAGATCCAATCGCTCCAATATCATCCATAGCAATATTGCAGAACACCTCTGGTAGCCTGCTCCATGACATAAAAATATAATGCAAAGTATCCAAGTCAATGCATCTACTCTAATGCCTAGTGACACTATCACTTCAGTATCTGAATATTCCAATATTTTTGAAGCCTGAAATCAAGACCTTAAATAGCTTTTATGATTATAATAAATGTTCTTAAAAATGAATTTATTAAATCCTTTAAAGAAATGCAGGAAAAGGATGAATAGAAGGCAGAAACTGAATGATTCAGAGACCTAGGGATGTACAAAACAAAACTGACTAAAATAAAACAAAAATAAAAAGCAATTAATTGATTCAAAAATATTCTGCAGTGTTCATAGATCAGTGCTAGCCAAGTCAACACCAGAGGATTCCTCTGGTAACTGCTGGAAGTATATGTAGAAATGACAATAACTGGAGCATAGGGAACCCTGGAGAAGATGAGGTAGACAGAATATAGGAAACGGAGTGGTCAAGGAAGCTAGGAAACCATGGCCTACAGAATCACCCAAGCAGGGCTTGTAAGGTCTCATAACAAATGAAGCAGAAATTATAGTGACTGCATGGGTCTGTGCTAAGTCCTCTGTGTACATGCAGTAGTTATTTATCTTGTGGAGTTTGTGGTGCCCTTAACAGTGGAAGATGGGTGTCTTTGACTATATTTTCTCCTCATGAGACATTTTATTTCCCATTAAGTTGCTTCATCCCGATTCACTGTCTCCTGAAGTTAATCTTGGTCTAATGACAGATCTTTGTCCAAAGAGAGCTCTCTCTAAGACCGATGAGAGCTGGGTGTTGGTTTCCAAGCCTCAGGAAGTGTCTGGGTACTAGGGCAGATGGGTATGGGGCAGAGCATGTAGACTGCAGGATCCACTTATGGGTCATGCTGAGGGAGGGGCCTTCCCATAGGAACCCTGCCTGCTTGCCAAGAACTGGGGCTGAGTTCGGTGGGTGATCCCGGGGGAATGGCTGGGGCCCAGGAATGGGTCCCAGGGGTAGGGCCCAATGGGTATGAACAGAGTCATTCACTTCTAGGTGCAAATAGAGCTGGGGTTGGTTTTCAAGCCTCAGGAAGTTGCTGGGGTCTTGCGCAGATTGGTATGGGGTGTAGGGAGGAGGGGACTGGACCTGCCTCAATTGAATCTACCAGCCAGAGCTGAATCCTCAGGGGAGACCTTGGCTTGGAGGAGGTGGGGATGGGGGATGTATTGAGGGAAGGCTGGGAGGTGGGAGGAGGGAGGACAGTGGAATCCGTGCCTGATATGTAAAATCAAATTAATTATAAAACAAAAATATTTATTAAAAAATGTTGCTTCATCCAGCCTTGACATGAGGGACTTTCCCTAGGTTTGTTGTCACTTGTCATGCTGTGTTTGCCTGACCTCCCTGGGAGGCCTGCCCTTTGTGAAGTGAAAAGGTGAGGCTATGGATCCAGTGAAGCATGTAGGAGTCTGGTGGGTAGGATGGGATGGAGTGGAGGAAGGGGAAGCTGTGGTCAGGATGTACTGTATATGTGAGAATAATAATGATTAAAAAGAAATCCAGGAAAACACAAAAAATCAGGGCAAGGAAATAAGTAAAACTGTTCAAGACCTTAAACTTGAAATGAAATCAATAAAAAATTGACCAAAAGTGAAATAATTCAGGAAATAAAAAATTATGAATTCAAACAGCAACAGTACAGCCAAGCTTCACTATGATTGTAGAGCATTCCAGCTCAATTTTTCATATATGTTCAGAGAAAAACATTCAGCTTCATAGGGAAAACCACATCAAAAAGTACAGAAATACTGAAATAATAATGAAATATTATTTTAAAAGTTTGGAAATTCGACCATTCTTGATTTCAATTTGACAAAATCTATAGTAATAAAAACAGAATGGTATTAAAATAAAAAGAGACAAATTGATCACTGGAATCTAATTGACATCGTAAATATTAATTCACACACCTATAGACACCTGATTATGATAAAAAGAGACAGAATACACAGTTGAAAATAAGGCATATTCAACAAATGTCTATATATAGAACACATTCTATATCAAGTGCCTTAGCATAAAAGCAGATACCCTGAACCTCTTAGTAAAAAAAGTAGGAAAGAGCCTTGAAGTCTTTGCAATTGGAGAAGAATTTCTCAATAAAAGACTGTTAGTACACACCCAAAGACCAACATTTAACAAACAGGGCCTCATGAAGTTGAAAAGTTCCTATAAGGCAAAGGACACTCTCTTTGAGACAGAGCAGCAGCCTAAGGAATGGAAACAAGGCTTTTACCATCTCCACAATAGATAGAGGACTTTTATCCATAATACATAAAGAACTCAAGAGACTATGTATGAAAACCCACATAATCCAATTTTCAAATGCGTTAGGTATTTAAACCCAGCATTCACTAAAAAGGAAACTTGCTGAGAAAAACTTAAAGAAATGTTATTTTGCCTTGTCTTACTGTGTATTGTTTTGTCATCTTTGGTTCTTGTCTTTTGAAATCCTTCTGGTTTTGGAAGTTTAATGCAAGTGTAGCAGATGTGGGAGAGAGTGTAGTTAGGGAAAAGTTGTGTGTGAGAACAACACACTGTGTTTAGTCTCACTATTGTGCTATCAAAGTCTCACATTCACTCAGACATCAAAAGAAGAACACAGTTTATTTCAAATACTATTTACTATTTGAAATTAATATTTCTAGAATTTATTGTATATTAGGAAAAGAAGAGACCTTGAACATAGGAATATTGTCTAATAGATAGGTCTTGTGGAATAAGTGGTTGATTTGAATTTTATAGGACACAATGTACAGAAAAGCAGTATGATAATTCTAGGTATCATCATTAGAAGAGAGGTTGAGAGTCACAAGCTATTGCATACATCTTGCATTGTATCCTAAGAGATAGTTCTGTACTAACACTAAAGTTGTCAAATTCAATTAAGGAAATGTCATTGCAGAAGGATATTTTCTTTAATTTTTAAAGAGAATTTCTCTCTGGTCTTGTAGCTAGAGAGTTTCTTGTTATGGTGGTGGCTGGCAATGTCTCTCTGCCTTAGGCTTCCACGTCCCAGAATTATTCTCCTTCTTGTCCCACCTAATTCATCCTTCCTGCCTGGCTACTGGCCAATCAGCATTTTATTTATCAATCAATCATAGCAACATGTATTTACTCCATACAGGACATCCCACAGCACTTCCCCTTTTCTGTTTTTTTTTTATTCAAAAAGGAAGATTTTAACTTTAACATACAAAAGTACATATAACAAAACAATTATCAAGCAAGAATTCCAGTTACAATATCTAGCCTATTTATAATACCTAATATATTTTATTTGTCACAATTAAAGAAAATATTCTATCTACCCTATTTATGTGAGTCTAAGGTTATATATTTAACTTGTATTTTATCATACCTAAGGAAATTATAATTATCTAGTCTTAAACTACATCAAAGACCCAGAAGGATATACTATTACCTGAGAAATGGGAGAAGGCCGCAAACAACTTTTGGTAGTCTTGCAAGAATAGACAGAGACAACTATCAGCCTGCAGAGTCATCCACAATTTCTCTGTAAAGTGGGGGCATCTCTCTTTGGCCAACAAGGCTAGAATCTCTCAGTTACTTCTCTGTGTGTCCTATAGAATGTCTGACAGTTTCCTCTGTAAAGCAGGAACATGAAAGACCATTTTGCCAAGCAAAGTTCAGTGGTCACCTTCATATGGATCTTGTATGTCTAGTGAATCCAGCAGTGCAGACAAGAACAGGTGAAGATAAACTCCATATGGAGTGTCTTTGATATCCATCCTCCTCTCTGAAGTAAATTGGTGTTATCAGAAGCAAACATGCCTCATTGTCCAGAAAGTCTAAATTTTTAAAATATTTAAATGCCATATTCTGTATGTCTTTGAAGTGTTTGAAGATTACCTACCTATATGAAATATATCTATGTATACATGCAAAACAAAACTAACATGAATATAAATTTGATTATCATAGAAGACTAATTATTAATCTATATATTTAATTATCCATTACATTCTAAATGAGTTACATAAACATAATACCTCCAATGAGAGTAGAAATATATAAATATATATATATATATATATATATGTATTATATACGCATGTATATATGTATAAATAGTATAACAAAATTAACTTGCAATTTGTATCAATAAACATAAATCCATAGCAATGTAAAACATTTTAAACAAGTTGTTGTTCTTTAAAAGTTTATTAATCTACACTTTCATCCTATCATTACCTATAACACCCAGATCTTGTGGAAAAACTGGTTGATTGGAATTTCATAGGAGACAATGTACAGAAAAGAGTATTCATAATAATTTCAGGCATCACAATCAGAAGAATGGTTGAGTGTCTCAAGCTATTACATACATCTTGAATTGTATCAGGTTATGTACTAACACTACAGTTATCAGTAACAATTTATGAAATGGGTGATCATGAAGATGTTTTCTCCCTTATCTTTTCAAGAGAATTTCTCTCTGGTTTAAACAAAATTATGTAGCATTTGGGGATAAAGATACATCCCAGCAACCCTGCACTGGAGACTAAGATGGAGAAGACCTCCACAACAACCATGACCTTGCCCTTGGTGCTGTGGTAGACAGGGAGAAAGGTGACCCAGACACTGCAGAACAACAGCATGCTGAAGGTCAACAACTTGGCTTCATTGAAAGTGTCAGGGAGATTCCTGGCCAAGAAGGCCACAACAAAGCTCCCAAAGGTAAGGAAACCATGGTACCCCAAGACACAGTAGAATGCAGTAACTGAGCCCTTGTCACACACAATTATGATTTGGCCATGCTCAGAGTGTACATCAATGCTAACAGATGGAGGAGAAATTCCCAGCCAGATTGCACACAGAATAATTTGGATGAGGGTACAGGTGGCAATGATATATTTGGATGCCCCCAAAGTCAGGTAGGACCTCATCCTTCTTCCTGGAGTTGTGACTTTGAAAGCCAGAACAACAGTAACTGTTTTGGCCAACACAGTGGAAATAGCCACAGTGAACACAGCTCCAAATGTGATTTGCTGCAGAATGCATGTAGCTGCATTGGGATGGCCAATAAAGAGAAAGGGACACAGGAAACAAAAGAGAAGTGAGATAAGCAAAGTGTAACTGAGACTGCGATTATTGGCCTTGACAATGGGAGTGTCATGATGCTTCACAAATACCCCAAGAACCGCAGCTGTGCACACAGTGAAGCACAAGGCCATTGAGGTCAGAGCCATCCCCAAGGGGTCTTCATAGGTCAGAAAGACCACAGATTTGGGAATGCACTCTTTCTGCTCTGCATTGGAATACTTGTCCTCTGGACACTTCACACACTGATCCACATCTGATGGAGAAAGAAAAGAATGATTAGTGCAGCTTCAGCATTTTTAGAGACAAGACATTTCAATTAAATGTGTTGCGGAACAGGCCAATGTCTACATTTTTCCTGAGGATGCAGGTGAATGACATTGCTGCATGGCAATGCTTCAATTTCATTGTATTCATTCATTATATTTATTTGAAAGGAAACCAAACCATCATTATGTTGTATATTTAACTGTGTGTTAATGACACGATTTTCCATCTAATAAGGTAAGCACATATATTTTCAGTACATTCTGAATGCTATGATTAAATGATTTAATGTTTTTAAGTGAAAGAAGCTGAAATCATTATACATTGTTTTGCACAGAATGTATTTTAAAGTCTCAGATCCCACAGATACATTGCCTCCTGTTTCTTTCTTTGTTTTATGAATGCTATCTATATGATAGATGGAGACTCTGTCTTCTAATGGGACATGACTTGTAATATATTTTCTAGTATGAATTTGTCAATCTAAAAACACTGACATAGAAGCAACACTAAACAGATTCAGTAGAAATCCTTGGAGTCAGAAAAGATACCCCAGGATCAAGTTCTCAACACAAAGGAAATTTATTTGCCTCAGAGGTGCATGATAAGTGAATAAAAGATAAAAAACAGGAGATAGAGAATGAGGGAGAAAGGAAAAGAAATTGGGAGATGGGGAATAGATATTTGTCTGGGATATAAAGAACTGACTCTGGTCACAGTGGAGTGTAGCCAAATGGTGGTTTTTAAGGGAAAAGGGGTAGCTCATCTTAGCATGAAGTGTTTGATTTGATAGTCAGGTTAGTTATGAAGCCAAGTGGGGTTGGCTAGACTTATTTCAATACTTTGATAGCTAGACCTTGATAGCCTCATGAGTAGGAAGTGGTCAAATGATGGAACAGATCTAGGTGGTTTGCTTTAAGTATGTAATTTTCAACCTGTAGGTGGTGTCTCATGTCTTTAATCCCAGCACTTGATAGGCAGAGACAGGCAGAATTTTGAGTTCAAGGACATCCTGTATTAGAGAACTAGTTTCAGGATAGCCAGGGTTACACATAAACAAACAGAATGGCACCAGAATGTGAAGCAAGAATTTCCACCTATAACCTGAGAAAGCTTTAAAAAGATTCTAAAATGGGGCTAAAACAGCTTCCTTGTTGTCTCTCTGAAATTAGAGGCAGTCTGCGGTTTTGAGCTACTCTATGGCAGGTTCATGGCATGTGGCCTTGACCTATGCCACATTAAACAGAGGTGTCTCCAAGCTGCCTACTATGCTGCGTGTTGGGTTTAGCCTTTGCTAGTGCAAAAAAGAGGGTTCTGGGCTACACACTGCTTAGATAGAAACATAGACCCACTGCATCCCAGTGTCATTGGACATCATGGCTCCCAGTGCTGGCAGTAAATTATCTCCACCATGTTGAAAAACTAAATTGGACAGAGCTAGCACCCAAGACTTCTGCTTCAGTACCAGCTGTTGCAGTTTAAAGCAATAGATTCACAAAAAGACAGATTCAGATGGGATAAACCTCTAAACAGTTTATAACATGTGTAAAAATGAACATAGGCTTGGAAGAGAAAAAAATGTAATATACACAGTTATATAAAGAAATAGTTTTAGAAAATAAAGTCTTTAAAGTGAAAGTAATACAAAAATAAGTCACATAAAGATAGATATCACAGAGAGAATCTGGATTGTGTTGTCTTTGTGGTTTTTAACTGCAGAAAGATATTTGATTGTAAAGACAGATAAGTTAAACCAATGTGTATATTTTAAAGTTACCTTGATTTCAACATTCAGATCTAAGGATATATTGCTTTAGAAAGGAGGCTCTGCTTTTGTTTCCACAGAAAGCAAAAGGGTATGGATTTGTTCCAGATTAAGATACATCAGGTTTGATCAGCCAAGACCCCCTGAAAGACACCCTATGAGACCATGGTCCAGTTGATCAAACACCTAGAATGTTAGCAAGACAACTTGCTCAGACAATACAGCCTCATGGACTACCCCATAGTCTAAAAACTTTCTTTATGTCCCAAAAAGAATATAGCACCCTTATCCAGCAGGAAACAGTATGAGAAGTTATGCCCAAATTCCCAAATATACCAAGCTGACTTTGGAGATGGAATTGACTCACTCCTTTTCTAAACACAAACATATCACCAAAAGAAAAGGTTGAGAGAGTCTTCTGTTCCATATCAGAAAAGCCCTTTGGTGTGGGACAGAGAAAAAAAATAATATTTTTATTTAAAACAGGTTAATTATAAATATACTATCTTTCTAAAGAATAAAGAGGGATATGATATAGATATATAGGATATAGATATGTTAAGATAAAAGGGTAGATTGTTGAACCTACTTATATAGAGCAGCAACTTGTTCAAAATGTTTTACATTGCTATGGATTTTAGATTATTGATACAAATTTGAAGTTAATTTTGGTATGCTGTGTGTATATTTATGCTGCTGTTTAAGGTATTATGTATGTGCAGATCATTTGAAATAGCAATGGATAATTTAAAAATACAGATTTATAATTAGTCTTCTTGATTGTCAAACTTGTAGCCATGTTAGTTAAGTTTTCTAGGTATATACAGATATATTTCAAATATGTATATAATCTTGAAACACTTCAAAGACCTATAGAATATGGCATTTAAAATGTTTTTAAAAAATTAAACTTTCTAAACAATGAGACATGTCTGTTCCTAGCAGCACCATGTTACTTCAGAGAGGAGGGCGGGCATCAAAGACACTCCATATGGCATTTATCTTCTTGGCAAAAGCAGCCATTTAATCAAGAAACTATTCTTGCCTGGATTGCTTGATTGACTCCACATGCAGGACCCAAAAGAAGGTGACCACTGAACTTTGCTTGGCAATATGGTCCTTCAGGTTCCTGCTTCACAGAGGAAACTGTCAGACATTCTATAGGACACAGAGAAGTGACTGAGAGACTCTAGGCCTGTGTGCTGAGGACAGTTGCCACTACTTTACAGAGGAATTTGGATAAATGTCCAGGCTGCAAGCTGTCTCTGTCTAGTCTTGTGTCTCACAAAGGTTGTTTGTATCCTTCTCCGGTTTTTCAGGTAATATTATATCCTCTGAGGTCTTATATGTAGTTGAAGACTATATAGTTATAATTTCCTTAATTATGATAAAAGATAAGTTAGAAACTTAGACTCTAAAATATACAATAGATGGAATATCTTCTTTAATGTTGTCAAATACAAAGAGCCTAGATATTATAAATAGACAATCTATTGTAACTATAATTCTTGATTGATAATTGTTTGTTATATGTAATTTTACTCTTTTAAAGTTAAAAATATTTCTTTTGGAAAAAAAGAAAAGGGGAAGTGCTGTGGATATTGCTCTGTATAAAAAATAATGTTCATTGGTCAGTAGCCAGCAGGAAGTATAGGCAGGACTAGCAGGGATGAAAAACTGTGGGAAGAGGAAAGGCAGAGTCAGGGATTGCCAGCTCACTGTCTAGGGAGCAGCACCTAGTAGGCACACAAGTAAACCCATGGAACACAGGGCAACATGAAGATTAACAGAAATAGGCTGTGTAATAGCTAGTTAGTGGTATGCCTAAGCTAATGGCCCAAGCAGCTTTAAATAATATTAGCCTGTGAGTGTACATATTTGGGTCTGAGCGGCTACAGGAGCTGGGTGGACATAAGAAAAACCTCAGCTACACAATCTTATATATTTTACATTTAAAACCATTTCAATAGACTTTGTTTAATACTTAAGTGACTGCTGTAGGTGTGAGTGCATGGAGGTCAGAAAACAACATCTAGGAGTTTGTTAATTTTTCCTACTACATAGAGATGAACTCATCATCAGCTTTAGTGGAGAGGGAGTTAATTACCGTGACATATTACTGGCCATAAGTATCCTTTAGAGACTTTCATTTCATTGTATAGGATGACAGGCAGTAGAAGAGAAAAACAATCTGTCTGCCATTTACATGGAGCCAATGCTAAAGAAAGAATCATTTGACTAATAAAAGCTGTGTAGGTGACAACACCTTTTAGATAATTATGGGTAGTTGCTTTCAGACAAAAAATTTTAATCTTATACTTGTGGCATTATTAAAAGGGTGATGTATAGAAAAATATCAAACACATGACACAGTATTTTCTCCATCAGGTGCCATGACTTATTCATACTGCCCTAGACTTCAAATTATATTAATACTATGAAAAAGGGTTCTCTGGATAATGCTTGAATGTTTCTGTCTCATACTAAACAGTTTCTGATATTTTTCCAAGTAATTATTTCTGTCTCTATTAATCCTACCCAGGACTGTCATTGGGTTCCTAGCACCCACATAACCCACATAACAGAGTTCAGCGGCTCTCATTCCCTGTTCTTTTCTCCATTGATTCCAGCACGTACATAGTCCATGTAAACTTTGTAGAGAGACATATACACATGAATAACTTGGAAAAATATTATTAAAAAAACTCATAATTGGAATATAATCTACATGTAATTTTGAGGAGATAATCACACTAGGATAGACCTTGTGCAGAATTCCCTCACACTGCAGTTTGATTATCAAAACTGTGTATTTGAGAAAATGACACATGCCATGAATTTTGAATGAGTAAAAGCTGTATGTCATGGCAAAAGGTATTACTTCAAGATAAGGGGTTATTGATCACATTCCTATAAACATAAACATAAGAAAGTGATGTACTTGTTTTGTGAAGTAGACTTTTAAACCCTTTGATCATGCTCATGTGGATTAGAGACAATGATCAATGTAAAGAATTTATCTAGCTACAAACACTCACTTGTCTCATTAGAAACTTCATTTTCTGGGCAGAGGATGCAATCAAAACAACACACTGTCATTCCCTCCTGCTGTAATTTTCTGAATCCAGGACCACAATCAGCACTGCACACAGAGGACATCATCTGAGGAAAATTAGACACATGTTGTTATCAATAGTTTTACCTACTCCTTCCATATCTACATTATATGAGCATGGTGAAATAAGCAAGTGACCACATTCATATACACATAATATGAATTACCACATTTCACTAAGTATATTATATAAAATCATATTTATCAACATTAATATAAAGTTGAGTAGCTTCACATTGCTAGAAATTTAGGAAAAAGAATAGGTTGTTTGCTGTACCCAAACACTATGGTGCTTGCAACCTGTTTTTTCTAGTTAATTTTAGTCAACTTACCACAAAGCACATTAACATGATAATGGCAACCTTAACTAAAAAACATCCTCCTCATTGAACTAGCCTGTTGTCCTACTTGTAATACATTTATTTAATAGTATTTGATTTGAGTGCTCAGCAGGAAAATGGATGGAACTAGACAATATCATCCTGAATGAGGTAACCCAGACTCAGAAGGACAAACATAGGATGCACTCATTCATAAGTGGTTACTAGAAATGAGGGAAGGGATGGCCAGCCTGCAACCCATAACTCCAGTGAGGCTAGCTAACAGGAAAAGACCTTAGGAAGGACATCTGGATGATCCTGCAAAGAAGAAATGGATGAGATCTACATGAGTGCACTGGGTGTGTGTGTGGGTGGGTAGCAGAGGGTGAGGACTAGGGGATGAGAACATAGGGAAATAGGAGGGTAAAGCTGGAACAGGGACAGAGTGGGAGGACAGGGAGGAAGATATCATGGTAGATGAGGACACCATGGGAATAGGAATAGGCAGGGTGCTGGGGATCCTCTCAGGAATCCACAAGGATGACCCCAGCTTTGTCCACTGGCAGTAGTCCAGAGGGTGACTGGACTGGTCTACTCTGGTGACCAGTCTAGCAAATAACCTAGCTGCCACCATAGAGCCTTTGTAAGTGACAGATGCAGGCAAATACAGAGACCCATGGCCAGGCACCAGGCTGAGCTCCAGGAATCCAATTAAGGACAGAGAGGAAGGATTCTGCAGGCAGGGGACATTGAGATCATGATGGGAGGAAGTGCAGAGATGACTGGCCACACTAGTAGTGTTTTTCCCCCTTAGGATCTATGCCTTAGTTGCAGACTACAGAATACTGCCAGGTCTTCCCTTGACTGTAAGCCAGGAGCCTGATCTATCATTCCTTTTCACTGTGTCTATAGTCAGTGTTTCATAACAAACATAGCATAGCAAGCTAGAATTAGTGGACATCTGAAACGGAAAATAACTCCTCGTATCTCAGATATCATACTTGAACTCCAATAAAATAGCACTGCAAAACATGAAAAAGAGAGTATAAGAATAAGCAGGTAAATGGCAGAGCCTGGTCCATTTTTGGTAATAAAGTGCTGATTTGCCAAGAATTGGACTGGCAGGTGGAGTGTTTCCCGAGGTGAAAATGCTTTACAAAAGCTCTAAGTACTGGGGAAACCTAAATAAAAGTTTGCTTACTCAAAATTAATTAAAGGGTTTCTTAAAGTTTAAAATTAAATGTCACTTTTTTCATTATAAACTTGCTTAGAGCTATCTGAAGGCTGCTTCAGAAAGCTTCCGATTGTTGTGTCTTCACTTTGCATCCTTTCTTCAGTACTGAGTTCTGTGTGGAAACTGCAGTGTCTCCTATGCACTGGCTCTTTCATAGTATCAACAATATGGTTAACTAGAAATCTTCCTATTCTTTTGTAGTTTTCTTGAAATAGGGTGTCACAACGTACTCCTGGGAGACCTCAACTCCTGTTATAGGCAAGGCTGACATATTTACCACAGAGACCTGTGTTTCCTTCCTCATGGATATTGGAATTAAAATATATGCTATCAGAAGGAACATTCCTCCCTTCTTTTTTGTTTAGCCTGCTTACAATTTCTTTTTATTGTCACCAAGATATTAAGGACTATTTTGAAGAAGAGGGGGAATAGGCATATATTTGTACATTTTCTGCTCATGTGTATTTGGCAGGTTTCTATATGCAAACCTAGCTTGCTTGGACTTACTATGTAGGTCAGACTGAACATAAACAGACAGGTATTTGTTTGCCTCTGCCTCCCAAGAGTTTGGATTAAAGATATGAACCACCACATACACCTGACCTCATTAATGATTTTAAAGGAAATTCTTTGAGTTTCTCCTCATGTATTACAATGTTGACAATGGGAATCACATAGCAAAATTATTTAATGTGATTGCTCTGTACAATAATAATTTTATATATATATATATATATATATATATATATATATATATATATAATTTTATGCACTGTTTTTAGAGACATGGTTTCTCTTTGTAATCCTGCAGTCCTGGAACTCTCTCTATAGATCAGGCAGACATCCAACTCAGAGATCTTAGTACCAGTGCCTCCAGAGAGCTGGGATTAAAGGTGTGTGCCACCACCACCTGGCATAAGGCATGTCTTCCACTCTCAAAGATCTGGATCATATGTGGATCTTCCTATGTCAATTTAAGCAAAAATCGCTCAAAATTGTGCCCTCCATGTTTGGGTTTTGCTAAATTCCAGATGCAGTCAATTCAATTTTCTAAGCAAGAAGAGCCATCACAATGTCCTTCCATTAAAGGATAACTTTATTGGGTATAGGAAATGGGGTTGGCAATTATGACTCTGTTTGCTTTGCGTCACTAATAATCTCCTATTTTAAGACAGTTCAGGAAGGAATCTGCTGCTATACAGAAGGGGACTTTCTAAGAAATTGGCTTCTATCTTGCTCCCTTCAATTTCTTCTCTTTGTCCTGTGTGTTTCAACTTTTATGTAAAATGTATCAGGGGAAAGGTATTATGTGATAACATACCAAAGACCCATAATGGAATATCTCCTTTATAAATTTTTAACAGCCAATTTCTTTACTACCAATACCTCCTCCCACATAGACAATGAAACTAAACATAACATTGTTTGTTTGATAGAACTATGAGAGAATTAATGGAACCAAGAAATGTTTCTCTAGTTAGCAATTTCTTTTACAGGATAAAATTCGGGGCTGGAAATGGCTCAGCTGTCAATAACTGTTGCTGCTCAAGACCAGGACTCAAGTTTGCTTTTTGGTACCCACTTTGTGGCACTACGCTTCCTCCAGTTCCAAGGGATCCAAGTCACTGTTAGGGCATCCATTTACATCACACATTCCAAGGCTGGACAGACATACATGCAGGCAAATACACATACCCACCAAAAAGAAAAAGAAAGACAGAAAAAACAAGGTTATAATTCATAGTGTATCTAAAGTGTCATGAAAATGTGATGTTAATGTATGGCTAGAAATGTTGCTAATTTAGGGCATGTTAGTAAAAAATGCTTAAAACAAATTATGTAATAAAAATAATGATTTGCATATGTTTACTTTACTGATTATTTACAATCAGCCTCGTTCTTTTCGCACAGGTGTCAGAGGTTCAATAGTAAAGAGGAAAATCTCTGTGTAGTAACCGGAGAAGTACAAAGAGAATTTTGCTTACTTTACTGTGAATAATATTAAACAGTGGTAACAGCATTTTTATATTTATTTTAAAACAGAAACATTTTTATAGTATGATAAAAATTCAATGTATGCATGCCTGAAATCCTCAAATAATTAATAAAAATCACATCAAAAAGTAAAATGGAGAGACATTAAAGGAGGCTAAAGAATGGTTCTTTGTGTGATAGTCTGTTTCATTTAACTAAGTTACAAGGAAACACAAACAGATCAATTGACAGTGTTACTGCTTTGTAATGGAAATCAGAAGAATTAGGTCAGACTCACCTCTCTACTTCCTGTGGCCCACTCTATAATGTCTTCATATAAATGGAGCTGTTGACCATGTGGAAAATATGGGCTGAACTTTCCAATCTTCACCTTAAGTCCAAGACCATTTGGGAAATTCCAAATCTGGAAAATGTCATACTCTGCCTGCAGATTTTCTTTCTGTCTCATATTCACTTTGCCCCCAGCAGGATTAGTGAAGTTGATCTTCCTAAAAATGGAGTATAGCTGAAAGACAGTCAGCATTTTATAGTTTAAGCACCCTGCCTTGAAGTCAGAAAACATATTCTGATTCCATCCTAAACACAACTTGATTGAAGGTGCCCAGATGTGAAATATCAATGAAAGCAAGTAGATTAATAAAATTATCATAATGTCCCTAGAATTTTGGTTCTTTCTGAGGAAACAACCAAACACACACACAGAAAGACATACATGCAGACACCAAACATAAATATTAAACATTCACCCACATATAGATGCACACAGACTTAGATTCATACAGAGATACATACATAATACAGCCACATACTATTTACTTACATATACACATGTTAGCCAAGACACACAAATGAATATAAAGGCACACAAAGACACACTTGTCATCCAAACATACACACAGAAACAGAAATCCATACAAACCACATGGTCTCCCTTCCCCCCCCCAAATTCATAGACATATTCAGATACAAACACACAGGAAGACATTGATGCAGATCACAAATACACACAGATACACTGAAACATAGATATACATATGTGCAATCAAATCTAAAAATACACACAAATCACACACATAGGCACATGTAGACACATACACTGACACATACACACAGGAATATACACACAGAAACACACACGTACAGAAAAAACCATTTATGTAAGACAAATTTATGCTGTTATACAAACAGACAGATATGCAGATAGACAGAAACACACATTGACACATCAACACGGATATACACACAGATACACAGAAACAGACCCATACACACATGAACAATGATAACCATTTATCCACACACATGGGTACATTTATATGTATTGAACAGAATCCTACCATTACTTCCTGTGTGTTCCAGAGCCTATAGTTGGGGAATAATCACTGAATTACACTTTTAAAAACCAATCCCTACACTGACTAGCAGATATTTGACAATTAATGAATGAAAGCTTATCTTCCCATCACAGAGAGTATTAATGGGGAAGGATGTAGTTGTTTCCAGTATTAGAATAGGGGTGAGGATATTCTCTTTTAAAAAATCACTGATTTTCATTGATAAATTGTATGTTCCATTCCACTGCCTTTGCCTTTGAGATTTATACCAAATATATTTACTATTTCAGGTGCAAAACAGTTCAGACACATTTATATTTGAGGAAATATTTCCTAATCTACTAGAATGGGGCATCAGAAAGACTATTAAAGACTTTGACATTGATGAAACAAACATTATCCAATATAAGATACACTACCTTCAAGCAATTAGAATTGGATCCCTTCCCTTTATCCATGGGCTGAAGGTGAATCTCATGGAAAAATTGGGCCACAATATGCACAGCATCATATATATCATAAGTGGCATCACTAAAAGCCATATCAAAAGTCTGTAATATTAGCCATTCCAAATAGACATTGGATGAGCAATTCTTCAGTGTCCTACAATTAAAAGCTGAGATTTCACAGTTAAAGTTCATCCACTCCAGACTTGCCAGGTATTCATTTGGGGTGAGAGGGCTCAATGTCTGTAGAAATTTTTTAAAACCAAAAATCTCAGCATGATGGTGTGCAAAAGTTAGAGTCCTGTAAGATGAGTCAAATGTTAAGTCATGCTTACTTGTAATAACATCCCACTGTGAGGTGGTGATCCAGAGTCTCCGTATACCTAGAGATTCCCACATTTTAAAGCTTATAGCTAGAGTATTGTCTGTTTCACCATAAATGATAACAACATTTGTGGATGATGTCATGATTTGGTTATAATATATTTCGGCTCTTGACATGTATAAATGCTTGTTGACTGGAATCATGTTCACAAAGGCTAAGCACACTATATTTTCTTCCATCTCTCTTCTCAAATATGAGAGAAACTGGATACCATGATCACTGTCTGAGATGGCCAACCCAACCCAGTTCCAGCTGAAGTGAAGTATGAGGGAAATCATGGCCTGAGCTAGAGATGTGTCCTTGGGGGTCATCTGATACAGATAAGGAAATTGTTCATGATCACTCAGGATAGGATGAAAGGATCCAAAGGTAAGCTGAATGACCTAGGACAGAGCGAGGAGCATGAGGTGCCAAGCACTCCTAACAACTTGTTTAACACACTTTTCTACTAAGAGTTCTTAAATACCACATTCCCTGTTACTTTTTACCTTATCTATATTTCAAAAAGGAAATATAAAAGGCCCACGAAATCTCTAAATAGTATACTTGAACTACATAGTTTGACATAAGTGTAAGTCGAGTTTCCCCTAACATTCTTCTAAGCATCTTGGAATGGCACCAATAGTGACAGGTTATCTTGCAAAACTACCACACAAAATCTCACCTGCTGAGGATGGTAGAGGTCCATTGCTTTCCCAGCTATTAACGATCCTTCCCAGTTTGGTCCTGAAAGCATCACTAAACACATGCCCGAATCAACACAGTCATAATTAGGGGCATTATAATGACGTCCTACAGAAGATTGAACAATGTTGTATGCTTGTGACATGAACTTGCAACTATCTGTTAGATATCCAAATGCTAAAGACATATTTGGTAAAAGATCAGGGTTCCTGTTGACTTCATCCACTGAAAAAGCTACAGCGAGTGAAAACTGATTGTTGTCATCTCCTTTTCTGTAAAATGTTACAGTGATTAATAGAGACAGATTTACAGATAGTCATGTGTAATCAATTTAAACATTATCCTGCATTGGATATTATTCCAAACCATTACCAAAGACTGAAAGAAATTGTCTGTGCTTGGATGTTGGGATGACATAAGAAGATGGAAGCTTAAAAAAGCCTGTAAGAATTCATGAGAGTTTTTATCCTATAAATAAGATAAGACATCAGCATCTTCCACAGAGAGCCTTGTCCATCTCTGGCATTTGAGTGCTTGCTCAGAAGGTAAAGACAAGGCCACAGGATTTGATCAAACTGTAAACCTGATCATCCTTTCATTTTTAAATTATTGAACAATATGAAAAATGCATGTGGTGTGTGAGCCATTCAATTTATGGTATTTATGAATGCCTTACCTAATTCACTTAATCTTATGAAATTAACTGAGTTAGATAAGGCATTCATAAATATCAGATGTGTGCACAATTGTCTGGGAAACATTTGGTTCTTGTACTTACAATTCTTTATAATGAGTGGGCAATATAGTTAACATATCTCATTCTGCACATCTTCATCTATTTTCTTTCTGTTTTATCCATTGAAGAAATAAAAACATTTTTTAAGAATTTATTTTAAATGAATTCAAATACCAGAGATGTATTTGGTAAAGATGTATGTCTGTATTCACTTGTGGGTATGGATAGCATTAATGCTCAGTTAGGTCATAAATAGGGAATAGATCCCATGGTTTTGAAATATAATTACTGTACATTAAACTGTCTTCAAATGCACAGGGATATACTTTCTCTAGATCCTGAGTATAGAGCTTAAGGGTATGTACTAACTCCTCAGTATTGTTCACTTATTTTATGTTTACACCATCATGCCACATACTCACACTGTGATTATCTGACAACATAATGTTTCTAGACTACAACTATTGAATACCTTTCCAGTTACACAAACATGAGACTAGCATCCTACTTAGCTTTGTATGTGCTGGTATTACATGTTTGTAAAATACAAGACTCTAGAATGTAAAATGTATGGAAACTGTTTATGGAGTTTTATATAATAAAAATGGGGAACAGGTCAGTTGGAAGAGAATAATACCAGTTTGTGTTTATGTTTATGGGACGAATAATGACTCCTGTTTCTTCCCATTCATTTCATACCATTTAAGAAATAAAGATCAAGTATACACCTTCATTCTGAATAGTTCACTCAAACTTAAATACATTCTGTTTTCCACTTAGAAATTTTACCACTGTGATATCTCTATGTATTAAAATAGGAGTTTATGTAATTTAATTTATGTAATTTAAATAAAATAATTTTAGAATATTCTTTAATATCACACAGAAAAGTGTCATTGAAAATGAAGTAATTCAGAATAGGAATTTGAGAGCTGAAATTGTAAATCTCAAACACTAACTCCAGCACACTAACCATTAAGGAACATCAATTACTTGAGCTGTTAGAGTCCCCTAGTGGACTAAAGTGCTGTCTTTGGAAGGGAGTCTGCTCTCAGGGAGTCTGAAAACAAAAATGTGTATAGTGCCAAAATAGGTAAAATGTGCAGATATATTTAATATAATTATCTAAAGGTAAATGTGATATAAGTGTCAGAGAATAGACAGCTTAGATATATACAGAGGAAAGACACATGCTTCTTAAACAATGGCAAAGTTTAACTAGTAGGTAACCCCTCTGTACCTATTAGCTACTGTTGCCAATTCGGAGATGCTACAACTGTCTCTCAGGCAATTGACAAGGCAAGTAAGCAGGGATATCCTCAGTTCTCAAAGAATGCAAACATATCATTTAATCCCATACAATCCTTCCTTAGTCTAAACAGAGAGTGAATAAATGGACTTTGAAATTAAAGGCCAACATTTGTACATGCATATAAGAGATGTATGGAAAAACAGGAACACATATGACATTCAAAGTGGGCAGATTTCCTACATCCATTCTTGATGCATCTTTTGAAGGCATAGTGTGACCACAAGCAGAGCTTCTGAGAGAATAACTGAAATCTATGTAAAAATTCTCTTCAACTAGTTGTGCCAAACATTAGATGCCCTAGCAATGCATAGGGACCTACACATCTATTGAATGTCCACCAGCTGATTATATAGGTATTTACTTGTACTCACTTAGGGTATTTACTTGTACCCACTTAGAGTTATACTCCTTGAAATAGAGTGGGGTTTCTTTTGATAAGACATCAGCTGAAACTGTGCCCCAGATACTGTGAAGAGGCAGAGTATAAGTGATGGAAAAATATATAGAGTCCTTTCTTCACTCAGCTTCCAGATTTGGAAGTTGGAGGGTAACTGTGAGAAAAACAAAACACTCTCTGGATAAATTAAAACTAGAAAAATACCATTGAGTCGCTAAAAAAAGAAATGGCATTGTTTATTGGTGTGCAGTTTGAAAGAACAGGGCAGAGCATTCAAGGCATTACTCTGATCCTTATTTTTTTGACCACTACTGAAATATTCATGATGACATTTACATACAAATACAAAGATACTTACGGTTCTTTGAAAGGTTCTATGAAATCGTTCATGTCCATTGGCCCGGGAACTACATCAAGTATGAAGGCACATGGCTGCAGTGCTCCATCCTTGTCCTCACTCTGCTTCATTCTCCAAAAGCACCTGGGATGAATTAAACTTGCCACATGAAGTGGAATATTCAGGAGGAAGAAGAGCAAAATAAAAGTGAACATTTTTTTCTGCTCTAAGCCTGGGAAATGTGGATTATGACATGCCACGCTGAATGTGGCCAAATATGATACTACTTGTGTATTCATGATTCATTTTCTTTTTGTGTGTTTGTTAAGTTGTTTCCTCACCCATTGAGAATACTTTGAAAATACCTTCCCTGAGGCTCTGCATCTGATGCCCCCAATCCATGACATACAATTTGGATGATAAATATATAGGATGATAGTTAACCTTGTTGCATGATATCACTCATATTTTTGGAAATTAATGCTGCAGGGAAGATGACATTTTGGGAAAATTTGGTCCCATGACTACCTCATCAATCCGTTAATGTTAACAGCTTTAGAAATGATGTCAGTGGATTTTGTTTTATTATCAACAGTGAGACATGCATTATTGGTTCATGAGTACTCACAAAATAAGGATTCATGGTTCCACACTGGGAATTGTGTCACAAAGTTCATGTCAGGGAAAAGCAGCTTCATGTTTAGAGTAATTGAGTTACACACAGCATTCACAGCTGGGCCTACTCTATTCCAGTGGCAGTTACAGAATATCTTACCAAAGTCTGTGATTCTATTGTCTTGAAAACTAATAATCAATTGAAATCATTTAATTTCCTGAATCCTGCTCTTTCTAAACTGTCCAGCTCATCACAGAACATTTACATAGTTCATTGACAAATTAAATGTTGATTGTTAAATATTCAAAGAGCTCCAGAAAGAACAGCAGATCTGCGTGCCATATTTCATCTACTACATAAGATATATCATCCCTCCTCTACCTAACCAGTCATTAATGAGAAGATAAATTGAATATTTGATTTCTAAACAAAGATTCCCTCTGTGATCCTCAGTTCTCACAAATCAGTACCATGGCTTGACCCATTTCTTCTTGTTTATCTGTGGTTTTCTACATAGTTTTGCTCATTTTATAATCCAGTTGTAGTTGCGAAGAAGCATTATTGAGTATTTTAGAAGCACATAGAAACTGGAAGTTACCCTGGGATTTATTTATAAATTCTTCTCATATAACTTTCCTACTCATCTACTTCACTTGCATTCTGGCAACTGCACTGCCACTGTGACAATGTTCTGCTGAGTATGGGGTGAAGAGCCTCTCTCTGTGGATATGTCCTGCAGAGAATGTAGGGCAAATGTAGGGCACAACTTTGTTGTGGGTGGTGATATGTCCTATTTAGTATTTGAGATGAGGCTACCAGGACTACTGTTCTCCTCTGAATCTTATTGTACATATAGTAATAAACATGTAAAAAGTCCATGAACTTTTGTGGTGATCCCTCCTAGGGGCCTAAAATGTAGATATAGAGGTGTGTGACAGGTAGATTCTTTCATGAAAAGACAGAGAAAATTTAGCTTACATGGGTGGTGCAAAAAACCTTTCAGTGGTTCAGATTCAGCATGGAATTTAGTTTTGTTTTGTGTGGAATAACCGTTTTTAATTAATGTACAGCATGGAAGGATTTATTCTGACAATTCACACATGTAGCATATCCTTTGTCAGTATTTGCTCTTCTGTCACCAACATCTGTTGTTCATCTTACTAGTGATTCCCTTCCTCAGTTCAAACTGTTTCCTTTTCATTTTGTGACTTTTGTGTACTTGTTCAATTTATGAGACAGGTGTGATAATATCTCCATACTGGCTCAGAATCTATGCCCAAATCCTTCAGGCCTTCAATTCTCAAATAGTACCTCTCCTACTTACTTTGGGCAAAAATTAGTGTATATATGCACACAAATACATGGACACACACACACACACATGCACACACACATACACACACACACGGACACACTGTTACTCATAGAGTCTGTGAAAAAATTTGAATTTACAGAGTCTGCCTGTTAAGTTAGTCTGATGACCTCCTACTTCATCCCCTAATTCCTGCTAAAGATAATTGTCTCACTTATCCAGAGGGCCTGATCCATTTCGGGGCTCCACAGCTTTTGTCTCATAGTTCATGTGTTTCCATTAGTTTGGCTATTTGTCCCTGTGCCTCAAGAATTCTAGCTCTTACAATCACTCCTCTTTCTCACCAACTGGACTTCTGGAGTCCACCTGGGGCCTGGCTGAGGATCACTGCATCTACTTCCTCAGTTATTGGATGAGTGTTCCAGCACGACCATTAGGGTATTTGGTCATCCGATCACCAGACTGGGTCAGTTGGGGCTTTCTCTCAACCATTGACAGTAGTCTACAGTGGAGGTATCTTTTTGGACTTCTGGGGATCTCTCTAGCACTTTGCTTCTTCCTATTCTCCCATTCAAGTACTAACCAGGCCTGACCCTGCTTAGATTCTGAGATCAGATGAGATTGGACGGTTCAGGGTGGTATGGCCATAGATGCTTCTTCCTCTTCTCATGTTGTCTTCATTTATCATGGTCTGTTAATCCTTGTTCTCCCTTTCTGTTCTTGATCCAGAAATCTTTTCCATGTACATTCACATTTGCATTATCTTACAAAATTTTTAAAAAGATATAAACATACTCACTATAAAGATGTCAGCATTACTGACACCTTTATAAAAAATGTTGACTATGGACATGCTGTAAACCACATTTGTTCTTTTGAGGAAGTTCCTCATATCACTATTGTCTCCAGGACTTTTATGATGAAGAGTTGTTGGATTTTGTTAAAGTCTTTTCTTATTTAATGATATCATCATGTGCATTTTTTTCAGTTTGTTTATGTGATTGATATATTAATTGATTTTCATATATTAATCCATCCCTGCACATCTGTCATGATAATTTTAATAATGCATTGGATTAGTTTTACAATTATTTTATTGAGTATTTTTGTATTGATTATCACAAGGAAAATTGGTTGGCTATTCTCTCTTTATTGGGCCTTCTGACACTTGAGTATCAACATAAATCTACATCAAAAATAAATTAGGCATAAAGGAATTGTGGAAGTTTTGAAGAATTTGTATTAACTTATCTTTGAATATTTAGTTAAACTCTGCACAAAACTGTATGACCATAGGCTTCCCCCCTCCCTTTGGGATACTTATAATGACTGCTTCTACTTCCCTGGGGTTATTGTCTACCTAAATTTTATATGTAATCTTGAATTAAGTTTGGTATGGAGAACTTGATTAAATTATTCATTTATTTTAGATTTTCCAAATTGGAGAAGTAAGTATTTTAAAAGAACATTCTTATAATTCTGTGAATTTCATCAGTATCTATAGTTTGCCCCTATGGTGATACTTTATTTGTCCTGAAATGTGATATTTTTGTATGTTAATAAAGTTGCCTTGATGTCAGAGCAAGCCAGAGAAGAAGCTGGGTGGTAGTGGTGCACGCCTTTATTCCCAGCACTTGGGAGGCAGAGCTAGGCAGATCTCTGTGTGTTCAATGATACAGCCATCATGGCAACACATGCCTTTAATGTCAGTACCAACCATAGAAGACCTGGAGGTCTGTACAGACAGGCAGTGTTGAGGAGGTCATGTGGCTGGGTTTACAACCAGTGAGAAGGCAGGACAGAAAGTCTATATAAAAGGCAGGACACAGGATGTAGGCATCTTGTGGAGAGGAAAGACAGCAGCAGCAGCGAAGTGTAAGGTTTTCAGCTCTCAGCTATTGCTCTGACCTCTTGGCTTTTAACTCTGCAATTGGCTCTGTGTTTCTTATTTAACAAGATAGTTACATGTGCATTTGGCACCCAACGTGGAGCAGTATTCCATTAAAAACCGCTTGGCTTGGCAGTGGGTCTCTCTTCCTAGCTCTGGCCTGGCTCCCTAGCTAAGAGCCAGCTCCTTCGCTTGGGCCTAGCTTGGCTTAGCACTCAGGCCCAACCGACCTTAGCTATAAGCAGTTACCTACAGCTGGAGATACTTGCTTAAAAAGACAGAGCTAAGAATAACTCAGGCCTGCGGAAGCTACTGCTAATTGCAATAGCTACATGCATCTGCAGATAGGATGCTTTTGGCCAAAACACCAATGCACGTGGTCAGAGTTTAAGGAAGCCAGAGCCCAGGCTCAACTAGGTTCAAGCAGGAACATGTGGTTGGATTCAATCTTTTAGCCAGAACATGGCTAAGCTTTCTCTCTCTCTCTCTCTCTCTCTCTCTATCTATCTATCTATCTATCTATCTCTATCTCTTTCTCTATCTCTCTCTCTCTGGATTCCCACCTGGGATGCTAGGTAACTGTTTTGAAATTCCCTTGGATTTCTACTGTTCTATGCAGACTTGGTAAGTCAATTATATCAGATATTTTAAAGGAAAGCATTTAAAAGAGAATTTTTTTCCATATTAAAAAAATGAGTTGTATGTGTACATTGGGAGAAATTTGGGCTTTGTTTGAAATTTTAGGAAGTCTGACAATTGAACAATCCTATGAGAAGATTAGTGATGATTGAATTATGTACATTATTACTCTTCTTATCCTTATTTTACCATTTAAAAAGATAGTCAATTTAAGTGCCATGAGAAAAATTTTAGAAAAACTTGTTAAACCTGATAAAATGAATTATAGAGAAATTCAGATTCAGGCAGAACCAATTAACAGTGAAGTTGTTTCAGGATTGGATGATAAGGTTACACATTCACCCTTAATTTATCTGGTAACCATACAACAGCTACCTGGTCAAGTGAATATACAAAATATTTGGACTCCAGTTGAAATGTTAGACTTATAAAGGTTTAAGGAGGCAATAGTATCTTATGGCATGCATTCCCCATATGTAAAGCAAATGTTAAACTCCTGGTCAATTTATAATAGGATTATACCACAGGATTGGTGGGAGCTGTCACAGGCTCTTCTGGAACCTGGACAACAGCTCCAGTGGCAAATATGGTTCAAAGAGGAAGCTAAAAATATAGCAAAACAATGTAGAGATAAAGGTATACAAGTCTTCCAGGATCAGCTTGTGGGAGAAGGCCAATATGCTGCAGCACAAACACAATGTTTATATGATATCAAAACCCTAATTCTATTTTGAATGGAAGACTTGAATATATGAGACAGAGTTGAGGAACCAGGAAAGAACATGGAGTCATTTACAAAGGTTATACAGGGTCCAAAAGAATCTTTCACAGATTTCTTACAAAGACTGACTTCAGCAGTAAATAGAATGGCCCCGAATTCAGAATCTAGCCAGATAATAATTGAATCTTTGGCTTTTGAAAACACAAATGCAGCATTCAAGAGAATAATCAGTCCGTTAAAGGCAAGATCTGCACTCTTGGAAGATTGGATTAGAGACACGGTTAATGTTGAGGCTCATTATTATGAAAATATGTGGATAGGAGAAGCAATTTCAAGAAGTTTGAGGAATGTCAGATATTTTGGATGTGGAAAGCAAGGACATTTGAAAGGGACTGTAAACTGGGCACTTCCAGATACAATATATCTTTAAGGAACTATGGCAACAGAATGCCCCTTCCTTCTGGAGTATGTAGAAAGTGTGGTAAGGGAAGACACTGGACCAATGAATGTAGATAAACAAGGGACAGACAAGGAAATACTTTGCCTCAGTCTTCGGGGAAACTCCCAGAGGGGCTTCAGGCAGGCCCCTACAGTAAATCCAGTTCAGACTGCTTGGAACCTTGGGCTTCCACAGGGACACTTTGCTCAGCCTGGAAGGAGGGGACTGGAGCTGCCTGTACTGAATCCACCAGGTTTAAATGAATCCCCAGGGGAGTCTTGGCCCTAGAGGTGGTGGGAATGTAGGGGAGGGTGTGGAGGAAATGTGGGGGAGGGGCACGAGTGGGGAGGACAGGGGAATCCATGGCTGATGTGTAAAATTAAAACACAAATATAATAATTATAAAAAAAATTTGAGGAAACTGAGGATACATGTTGACACATGATGTGGATAATATGAGTAGTCCTATACTCAGTGTTTTTATATACAGTACCCAGGTACTACTGTCTCAAAGTAATAGAATAAAATGGTTTTTATGAAACACTATTAGCCACAATAATTGAAAATGTCTTGTCACCTACACAGCCAATTTTTGTCAAATAATTATTTGATTAAGGACTGCTAAATACAAATGGCGACACACAGTTTTTCTCTCAATGCTCTGTAATTTAAGAAAATAAAATGAAAGTACTCAAAGAACATTTACGGCCTATGAGATAGCTCTGCAGTTAAAACCTTTGCAACTAAAGCTGATAACCTGAGTTTACCCCCACGTTCCAAATAGTAGGAGAAAATTGCCTGCTTCTAGACATGCCTTCTGACTTCCATGTACTCCCATGTACAACATTCACCAAACTAACTAAGCAAAGTATAATGAAATTGTTTTAAATGTGAAAATAATAAGAATAAAGGGTCTTTAATAATAAATAAAACAAATTAAACAAAAATATTTTATTGTTACTTTATGTGTATGTACGTGAGATGGATGGTTATGTCCACCCCAGTGCAGGTGCAGGTGAGAGAGATCCAATGTTCCTGTAGTTAGAGTGACAGGTAGTTATGAGAGACTTGATATGAGTTCTGGGGACTGAAGTTGGGTCTTCTGCAATAGCAATACATTATCTCCTCAGCTGAGCCAAGTTTCCAGTTCCTTAAACAATTTAGTGGATAGCTTGTGTCCTTAAATGCTTTGTTATAGATAAAATGACTTAAAATCCTGGAAGCGCATCATCACTTTCTGCAATTACCCAATGATCAAGGTCAACTGAAATTACAATGCCACAGTGGGTGTTACAAATAATTAATAGGGGAATATTTCTCAACATAAACATTGTGTGATATAATTCCTATTTAAGCATATTGTGTTATCTTACTCATACTGTTCATCATTGCTTACTTACCCTGAGTATACATGGATACTCTCAAAATCTCCCAGAGATAGAAATTATGTAAGTTGCAAGATGCTGTCTGCTTCCAAAGTAATGGAATCAAGATGTAGTGATTTTTAGTGCTAAGTCTATATAGAGGCTTCTATCTTCAGTAAAGGTTTTGGGCTTTTTGAAAACAATTCATGAGAGTTGGGTGACTGTGTTTCCAGATGAAGACACAAATGGGGGCATATTTATGTAAATATTTACCTTTTGCTGTTTTCACACATTAATACTAAATTTTCATAACATTCATCTTGTGCTTATCCTCTTGCTTTCCCCATGTAAATCCAGGCACTCTCAAGTTCATGAGATCTTCTGTTCCTTTTACATGATCACATACATATAAATATTTGTAAGCACATACAACCTACATATTTGATTTAGTGTTGTTTGTATGTCAGCGTGTTTGGACGGGCAAATTCACACTAGAAAATGTATCATAGAGCTTGTCCCAGTAGAAGTCATCATCTCCATCTCTCATGGGCATAGCATTCATAAAAGAAACAAACATCTCAGGATGCACTGAATTCTAGGGATCTGGGATGTTAAAATACACTCAGAAAAACTGGTCAATGAATTTAGAATCTGTGACTTCACCAGTGTAAGTCATTTTATCATAGCTTCTAGAATGCACTAGAAATATCTCTGCTTTTGGAAAACACAATTAATGATCACATTAATACAGTTAAGTGGACAAAACAAGTGATTCTTTGGTTTCATTCCTCATAAAGATAATGAATATTAATTACTAAATGGAAGCATCACCATGCAGCCATATAATTCCATTACATCCTCAGAAACAAAATGCAGATATTACAAAACTTCTTCAACACCCAAAATGGAAATTTCCTGTCCATAGATGCTGAAGCTGAACTAATAACACTACCGTTTGTCTATCAGATGTGCATCAATGTGTGAAGTGTCCAGAGGACCAGAATGCCAACATAGGGCAGACCCTGTGCATTGGCAAGGCTGTGATTTTATGACCTATGAGGACCCCCTGTGGTGGGCTTTTGCCTTAATTGCCTTGTGCTTCTCTGCATTCACAGCTGTGATTCTTGGGGTCTTTGTGAAGCACCATGAAACTCCCATTGTCAAGGCCAATAACTGGAATCTCAGCTGTATCTTACTCATCTCACTCATCTTTTGTTTCCTATGCTCATTGCTCTTCATTGGCCATCCCAACTCAGCATCCTGTATTCTGCAGCAAATCACATTTGGAGTGGCATTCACTGTGGCTGTTTCAACTGTGTTGGCCAAAACAATTTCTATGCTTTTGGCTTTCAAAGTCACAGTCCCTGGAAGAAGGATGAAGTACTTCCTGGTTTCAGGGGCACCAAACTATATCATTGCCATCTGCACTATCATCCAAATTATTCTCTGTGCAATCTGGCTGCAAGTTTCTCCTCCCTCTATTGACATTGATACATACTCTGAACATGACCATATTATAATCGTGTGCAACAAGGGCTCAGCTACTTTATTCTACTGTGTCTTGGGATACCATGGCTCCCTTGCCTTTGGGAGCTTCACTGTGGCTTTCTTGGCCAGGAATCTCCCTGACACATTCAATGAAGCAAAGTTGCTGACCTTCAGCATGCTGTTGTTCTTCAGTGTCTAGATCACCTTTCTCCCCATCAACCACAGCACCAAGGGTAAGGTCATGGTGGCTGTGGAGATCTTCTCCATCTTGACCTCTAGTGCAGGCTCATTGGGATGCATCTTTGTTCCCAAGTGCTACATAATTTTATTAAGACCAGAGAGAAATTCTCTTCAAAAATTAAAGTAGAAAGCATTTTCTTGATCTAACTTTTTATAAATAGTAACAGACATCTGTGGTGATATTTTATTTGTCCTGAAATGTGATATTTTATTTGTGCTTTAATAAATAAAACTTGCCTGGAGATCAGAGGAAAAAGGCAGTTATTATAAGTAAACTCAAAAGTCATGCAATGTTAGCACACACCTTTAAATCTATCATTTGGGAAGCAGGGATTTTCTGGATATCTATATGAGTTCAAGGCCACAAGGGAACAGAACCAGGCATGGTGGCACATGCCTTAAATTCCAACACTAGTTAACCATGGGGTTCTGGAGGTCTGTACAGACAGACAGGAAGTGACAGAATTGGGCAGTGACAGAATTAGGCAGGAAGAAGAAATGATGTAGCTGGACAAAGAGAACACATCAGATGGCAGAACAGAAAGGCATACAGGTGTGGGTTGACAGGAAATATCTCGCTTTTGGAAGCTACAGAGTTGGTGAGGTGAGATTAGCATGTGGCTGCTCATATTCCTCTGATCTTTCTCAGGTTTTCACCTCTATATCTAGCTCTGTGTTTTCTATTAATAAGACCATTTAGAAAATTGTCAACGGACAAGCTTAATGTTGGTAGAGGAACATCTTTTACAATACAATTGAAGATATACATTTCTCCTGACACTCACTGTTTCTTCTAATAATAATGTTAAACAATGTCATATGAACTGCTTTTTAGTGCATTGTGTCCTATAATCTCCACTCAGCCACCCATTTTATAATACCTAGGTAATGGACATGAGTGCAGAGTGTAAGTTCCTTTCTTCTCTAATTTATAATATGTTTTGAAATAAAATGAGTACATCTTTTGATGTCTAAGTGAAAATGTGTGGTTGAGAGCACTTGAACACAGACTAAATACAGTATGGGATTTTCATAGCCACCATCCCTATCCATACTCTCTCTCAGATACACTATTCTTATGTTTCCATTCCCAAAAGTACAGGACAAAACAATATACAGTAAGAGTAGGCAAAATAACATTTCTTTAAATGTTTCTCAGTAATTTGACTTTCCTCTTCTGAGAATTCTTTGTTTAGATCTGTACCACATTTTAAAATTGGACTATCTGGTTTTTGATACCTAGTTTCTTCTGTTCTTCATATATTTTTCATATTACTGCTTTGTCAGGTGTATAGTTGTTAAAAAATTCTTCTCAAATTCTTAGCCTGCTGCTTTGTCTAAATGTCAGTGTCCTTTGCCTTAGAGGAGCTTTTCTGTCTCATGAGGCCCTATTTCTTAATTATTGGTCTTAGTGTGTGCACTAATGGATTTCTTTTCAAAAATTCCGCAGGTAATCTACCTGGATTTCTGGCAGGCATAGCCTGTTACATAACAGGGATTTTTCTTTATTCATTTCTGTATTTTGTTTATAAGTTTCTTTCAGATGTGGAATTGATAAATCTTTTCTCCATTCTAGTAGCTATTGTTTTTTTTTCTTTTTTCTTTTTTTTTCCAGAATGCAACAGCAAGTTTTATTGTACAAAGCATAGTACAAATTGGCAGTAGACTCATCCCAAGCAGCCACTCCTCCCAGCGCAGGGAGGTAGGGAGGAGTCCCTCTTTGTTTGATAAGCTAGCTTTTTATTTTTTTTATTTATCTTTTTACAATTTTTTAGTGTTTTATTATTATTATTATATTTGTGTTTAATTTTACTCAGCAGCCATGGGTTCCCCTGTCCTCCCCACCCCTGCACCCTCTCCTATATTCCCCTCAGCCCCTCCCCTCCAGTCTCATCTCCTCCAGGGCCAAGGCACCCCTGGGAATTCACTTAAACCTTATGGATTCAGTACAGGCAGGTCCAGTCCCCTCCTTCCAGGCTGAGCAAAGTGTCCCGGTGTAAGCCCAAGGTTCCAAAAAGCCAGCTCATGCACTAAGGACAGGTCCTGGTCCCACAGCCTGGGTGCCTCCCAAATAGTTCAAGCTATTCAATGGTCTCACTTATCCAGAGTGCCTGATCCAGCTGGGTGCTCCACAGCCTTTGGTTCATAAGTCATGTGCTTCCATTCATTTGGCTATTTGTCCCTCTGATTTCCCAATCTTGGTATCAACAATTCATGCACTTACAGTCCCTCCTCTTTCTCATCAATTGGACTCCTGGATCTAGACCTGGGGTCTGGCTGAGGATCTCTGTATCCACTTCCATCAGTTACTGAATGAGAGTTCCAGCATGACTGTTAGGGTGTTTGGCCATCTGATCACCAGACTAGGTCAGATCAGGCTTTCTCTCGAACATTGCCAGCAGTCTACAGAGGACATATCATTGTGGATTCAAGGGGACCTCTCCAGCACTCTGCCTATTCCTTTTCTCATGTGGTCTTCATTTATCATGGTCTGTTATTCCTTGTTGTCCCTTTCTGTTCTTGATCCAGCAGGGATCTCATGCTCCCCTAAGCTTTCTTTCCCTCAAACCTTGTGTTATTTACCTTACAGAAACTTTTATGTTTCCTAAGTTCCAAGTTATGAACTATTGATTTTTGTGCATGCCATATCATTACTCTGTTCAAAAAGTCATCTCCTATACCAATGAGTTCAAGACTATACCCCACTTCCTCCTCTGTCGGGAATAGTGTATATGGTTTTATTTTGAAGTTTTTAATCAGTTTGTACCTGAGTTTGTGAAAGGTGATGAAGACGGCTCCATCAGCATTCTTCTACATGCAGACATGCAGTTCAATCACCAGTATTTGTTGTAAGTTCTGTCTATATTCCACAGTGTACTTCTCACTTTTTTATTAAAGGTAAAGATTTTTATGTATCTTCAATTTGATCCATTGATCAACTTCTCTGTTTATATGTCAATGCATTAAGGATTGTATTTCTATAGATTTGTTGTACAACTTAAACTTGTGTATGGTGAGACTTGCTGCTGTGCTTTTGTTCCTCCTTTTTTATGTATTATATTTGTGTTTTAATTTTATACATCAGACTTGGGTTCCTTTGTCCTCCCCACTCCTGCCCCTTCTTCCCCCCAGCTCCTCCCCTCCATTCCCACTGTACTTTTATTTTTGAGGATTACTTTAGCTATCTGGGATTTTCTGTTTCCAGTAAAACTGAAATTATTTCTCAAAATAATTGTGTAGGAATTATGATGAGTGTTGAAATGAATATGTAGATTAATTTCTGTAAGCTGGAAATTTTTATTATTGAAAGTCTAGTGATCTATGAGCATGGGAGATCTTCTCATCTTTTCTTTAATTTCTTTTTTTTTTAATCATAGAAGTACTTCACTGGCTTGACTAGAGTTTTCCCAAGATATTTTTGTATTGGCTATTGTGAAAGTTTTTTCCCCTCATTTCTTTCTTGGGCCATTTGTAATTTGTAAATAGAACAACTATTGATTTTTTGTGTGGAAATTTTGCATCCTGGTAATTGCTGAAAGTGTTTATCAGTTGTTGGAGTTCCTTAGCAGGATATTTGGAGTCATTCATGTATAGTTTCACAATATCTCCATATACATTTTTTATTTCTTCATTTCAAATTTGTTTCCCCTGATTTCATCCAGTTTTCCTGTATATCTAGGTAAGACTTCAAGTACTATGTTCAATAAGTGTGTAGAGAGTGACAACCTCTTGTGCCTAATATTAGCAGAATTTATTTGAGTTTCTCTTCATTTAAATTGATGTCACCTATAGGGTTGGTGTAAACCTCCATGATTATGTTCAGATACATGCCTTGATTCCCTAATTTCTCCAAGAATTTTTATCATGAAGAGATGTTGGATTCTGTGACAGATCTTTTGTGCCTCTGATGGTATGATGCTGTGTTTTTATTTTTGAGGTTTATGGAATACATTTATTGAATTTATTAGACAGAAACATCCTGACATCTCTGGGATGAATCCTACTTAATCATAATAGTACTTTTGATGTACTCTTAGATTTGTTTTGGACATATTTTATTGTATATTTTGTATCAATGTTCATAAGGTAAATTAGTAAATAATTCTTTTTTCATTGTTATAACATAATGTGGCTTGAGTATCAGAATGACTCGGGGCTCATAACATGAACTAACCAATGCTCCTTCTGTTTTCCTTTTTCAGGGTAATTTAGAAGTATTGCCATTAATTCAATTTTGAATGTGTGGAAAAATTCTCTGATAAAATTATTTGGTTCTGGCATTGTTTGTTTAGGAGAATTTTAATGACTGATTCTGTTTGTTTCACTAGCAGTTAGAGCACCATTGTCTAGTTTACTTATTTAAGTCTAGTAATTGGAATACATTGAAGAACTGTGCATATGAATGTACATTCAAGTATTTTAGCTACAAAATGGAAACACTTGTCTAACAAATTGAACAAGCCCACATATGTCATAAAGTAGGAAGGAATCTGTTTGAATGGAGGAATAGAATTGGTAGTAAGATTAGCAACAGATATTGGTGACAGAGGGGCAAATACCAAAAAAGGAATGCTCCACAAGTGTGATAGTGACATAATGAAATTCTTTATTGTATATATTAATTAAAATAATAATTATTTTACATAAAAAACTGGATAACATACAAACTCTGGACTACTGGAAAGTTTATTTACAGTCCTGAAAGATGACTGTTCAGGGTCTTGAGGTAGATCACTTTCCAATTTTCTGAGAAAATGCTCTTTCTAACTCCTTTGCATATTGTTTAGACCCCACTCCTCATACTGCTTCACTTTAGCCAGCTTTAACACATGGTGATGTGCTCAGTTGTACTACAACTTGAAATGTCATGTAATGGTGATATGCATGAAAGGGCTTACATTTTCTGCATAGAAACTAGGAGGAGTGGATTAGAGGTAGAGGCAGAGCAGAGCTGGGGGAAAGAACTGAGAGAAGAGGAGGAGTTGAAACTGCAGAAACAGGCTGTAAAATACATACATACATACATACATACATACATACATACATACATACATACGTAGTACATATGTGCGTACGTACATACATACATAAGAATGGAATTTGTTTTGTGTTCCTACAAAAGACTTTCTCTTACATCCCTTTCTATTCGAATTTCAGCCCTTCAGGACAGCTTTTTACAGAACCAGACGTACTGAACTTAAATGTTGATCTTTAAGTGTACAGTAAAATCCAGATGAGATCACTAATCCTATTTGCCTCATCTCATATGATAAATAAGACTCACAACCACCCACAACAATGATTTGTCCTACATATGTCTTGCTTTCTTTGCAGTCCATATTCACTGAGAGAGGCTCCACAGCCCACACTCATTAGAACACTCTCTCAATGGCAGTGCAAGATCTAGAATGCAAAGAAAAAAATCGATGACTGAGAAAATGGTGTAAGAAGAACTTACACATAAAATAGAGCATCCTTTCCTAGTTTCTGGTTCCTTCTAAGATACCCAACAAGACTTATTCACAGTGACTACTGGAATATAAAATACTAAAAACATTGTATAATATCAGAGATAAAGCAGAAGAAATGGGTCAACATAAGAAATTGTTCTGTGAGAACTGAGTATCATGAAGCGAGATCACGCTTTAGAAATCAATTATTCTCCTTATCTTCTTTAGTAATAATTGGTTGAGATGAGGAGTGGGAAATGTTGTTTAAAATTTGAATGTTAGCACACAAGATCTCCATAGATCATGTTGAATATTTAAACATCAACATTTTGTAATACTATAAATGTAACAGTGGTTCTTTGATGATCTGGATAGGTGTGGACCATCAGGATTCAGGGAATTTTGGAATTTGACTTGATTATTGGTTCTCAAGACAGTGGGGCACAAGATTTGGTTCGATATTTTATAACTGTCACTGATGTAGTATAGTTCCCACTGTGCATGGTGTGTGGAACTGAATTGCTCTAAACATGGAGCTACTTTTCCCTGACAGGGATTTTGAGATACAAGTGTTTAACCATGAATTCTGACTGTGAGTTTTTTCTGAATTATTATTGAATGTCTCAATGTGAATTATCTAACAAAATCTACTGAGATCATTTTTAAAGGTGTTAAATAAATAGATTGTTCAGGCAGTGCTGGTACTGTATTTTCCAAAAGTGTCATCCTCCATGGGGCATTAATTTCCACAAATATGAGTGATATCAGGAAATTATCTGAACTCTCCTCATACATCTTTATCAACCAAATTAATCATGTGGATGTCAGATACAGAGCCCCAGGGAAGAAAGTGTCCAAGATTCCTCCAGAGGTGAGGAACCACCTGGAAAATAAGGAATCATGAATGTACAAGTAGCCTTTCCTTTGGCTACAGAGGTAAAAGCAGATGGGGACAGATGAGTGTCCATAAAATATGCTCTTCTGAATAGCACTTTACCGTAGACACTGCAGAGGCTTAGAGTAGCACAACCCATTAACTTTGACTTACCTCTTCTTGCTCCTAAACATTCCACTTCTTTGTTCAGTTTCATTCATCCTAGGTACTTTTGGAGAATGATACAGAATAAAGACAAAGATAGGTCTTTGTTGACAGGTTTATTTTCTTCTTCCTTAGAAGCATGTGCTGGCCTGTGGAGAAATATTTCAAACATATTCTAAACATACAGGAAGTTTCTTTGTATTTTCTTTATAAATGATATCAGGATAATTTCATGTGATATCATAAGAAGAGAATCAGAGCAATGCTTTGAGTCTTTTTTCCATGTTATTCCAATCTACACACAAAGAAACAGCCCCAAATTCTTTCAGAATCTCAATGCCATTTTTCTACTTTCAATTTGATCAGAGCGTATTTTGTTATGCTCCCAGTTACACTTCTGCTTATAAGGCTGGAAGCTGAGTGGAAAAAGAACTCTATATCTTGGTCCATCAAATATAGCACACCTCTTGAAAACTTCCAAAAAACAGTATCTGATGATGTCTTATGGAAGAAACCCCATAGAATTCAATGAGTATCATCCTAAACAGGTGCAAGTAAATGGCTGTCTAATAGAGTCTGCTGATCACCCTTTTTTAATCACAGTGTAACTCTTAATGTATGTGCTATGGCAACTAATATTTGTGACACCTCAAGCTCCAGAGAATTTTTACATAGATATTCAGTTACTCTCTCAGATGCTCTGCATGTGGTCACAATGTGCTCTGAAATCTGCATCAAGAAGAAAGCAGGAAAACTGTTCACTGTGAACTGTGTATGTGTTCCTGTTTCTCAATACTTCACTCATATACATGTATAACTACTGTCCTAAATGTCTAGTTCTTCACTCTCTTTAGAGTAAATAAAGAATGAATGGGATCAAATGATGTTTGCATTTTTTATAACACAATGTTGTCACTAAAAGTGGTGACAGTTTATTCCCTTTCTCACTTGCCTGAGTGACACTTGTGTGGCATGCAGATACTTGAAAACACTTGAGAATAGGGGTAGAGATGTAGAAGCATGTGTATTTTCTCTTTATGTCTAAATTGTTTATTTTCTGATACTTTTATCACATTTAACTTGTGTATTTATTTTCATTAATTTAACAAATTATAGCTGCATATTTTTTTTAATCATTTTGGGCACCATTGATATTTTGATTTTATGGATTGCTGATAGTTGCATTCAAACACAGCATTTTCCTGTTGAGTGTTACTGAAATTTCCAATGACACTTTTTTCTGTGTGATAATAAAATATTTTAATATTATCTATCCTATAAATGTATAGATAAATACCTACTTTTATGCATAAAGATAGCAGAGTGGTAAAATTTCTATGTGAAAAACATTGTATTAACTGAATGAATGATTCAGAATGAGAGAGTATGTTTGAGTTTGATGTTTACTGGTGAGGTGTTATGAAAGGAGTCAGAAAACATGGGAGTTGTTGTTCTTCCAATAAACAGAAACACAAAATTGTATTGGTCTATTCCTACTAATTTGGCAACTATTTTATTATGAAAATTAATAATTTACAGATATTTTACACTTAATATACTTTTATTTTTCAAACTTATAATCTAGTACAAACAAAATTCCCTGCCATTTTCAGATGTTCCTGCTTCTCAGTAGCATGCTTGTGTTGTATTCGTGTAACTGGAGATGTAGACAAAGAACGGTCTTTAGAAGACAAATTGTGTTGGTAGTGTGGTTTCTTCTCACATGCCTGTGTAAACATGAAGTAGATGAACAATACTGGGATACAAACCTATATCTCTGCACTAGGGCCATGTGCAGATGTATCCCTCTGCATTTGAACCCAGTCCAGTCTACATCCAAATATCACTCAAAAACATTGAATCCATTGCAATTTTATGGCCTAAATGTTTATCACTCAAGTACATACACACAGATACATACTTTTACCAAATCATCTCTAGTATTTGAGTTTATTTAAAAATAAATCTTTTAAAACATATTTTGTGCCTATAATATATAAACCAGAAAGAAGAGAATAAGATGAGGAAGGACATGAGGGATATATGCTCGCTGTATTGTGTATTAATTATAAAGGATTATAAGTACTAGAAACAAATATTACCACAGAAAGACTACTGTACACTCAACAATCATTGTTTGACTACCTTATCAAATTCAGTTTGTTATTCATAAGAAAATATCATAAGCTCAATGGCTCATGCATCATTTGTGTATTTCACAT
>NW_023412402.1:0-4337 GCF_903995425.1 Onychomys torridus
CCTCAGAATCCTGCCTTGACTCTCTGCTGTCTTGTGGACTTGACACCAACTGCACTCTCAGAGAAGGGCTGGAAACAGCTCTGGGAGCTGTGGTGTGTGTGCTTTTATAGTCACAGTAGGAACCTGAAACAGAAAGTGAAACTAAAGCCTGCAAGGTTCTCCTCAGGGAAACTGAGGGCAAACAGGTGTGGGCCTTCTTCTTTCTCCTCTGATCCAATGGGAAGAGGGAATCTGGAACAGACTGACATGTCCACAGATACATCTGTGGTACCAGGACATGCTGTTAGGCAGGGGTTGATGGAGGTGATGTGGACATAAAGACCCATCCTGGCATCTCCACAAGCACCATTGTTCCTCAGTCAAAAGAACTGCAGTTCTGCACTGTCTGCTAGGGACTGAGACCACACTCATGGATTTGATGGCATGGCAGAGGGGAAGTTTGGGGATGGAGGAGGAGTCCATCTGCAGGTGAGTTCCCCACAGCCTGGAAAGGGTCCATCCCTGGTTTGGTGTGTGGCTCTCCTTAGGAAATACTGCAGGTATGATCATTCAAGTCCATTCCCTCTGCAGAGCTTCTCAGTCTACCTGAGGCTTTAGGAGTTAACCCTTCATTAACTAGGCCAATTTCCCAGAGCCTGGAGTCATGGAGCCTTGCTTTCTGTTACCTTCTCCTGAGGTGTCTGTTTGTAAAGGGCTCTTGCCACCAGTCACAGCCACATCATCAAGAGCCAAGCATAGAATCTCTAGTGAATGCTGTATTCACAGCCTTGATGCCATCCTATCCTAAATGCTGAGACCAGTGTAGGGAACTGCAGAAGGTGGGGCTCAGATTGGTTCAGGCCGAGGTCAAGTCCCTTAGTTTGTTGTCTTGTTTTCATGGTAACCTACTTTCTCAGCCCTATTGCTTTCTGGTTCCTTAGCCTGGCCATTCATTGCTGTGTCCCCAAATATAGCTCATCCTTCACTCCTCCAAATATGAAAAAATCATTGAAAGGGACTTAAATATCTAACTCCATCTCTTTGATAGAATGATAACTGTCTGAAAGTTTCCTGACCAAGAGTTTTTCCCTAAACCTCATCAGCTGACACCAACAGGAGATGGGGCCCTTGACTATTTCCCAATGAAGTTTAATTATGAAGAACCAGAGATATGTATCTTGAGGTGGCTAGTTGTGTGATACAGAGCTTTAAATGCTTTTTATAAAGCCTGCCTCCTGGGATCAGTCACCAGTATCCTTGGTTGTAGAGAGAATGAAATCAAGAGGGTTATACTGACTTTCACAATATGTCATACACATTTGCTGAGGGCCATGGCAGTATATGACAGGTGACAACTAGTGTTTGACAGGTCGACCCACCAGATGTGTATGTCCCTAATGAGGAGTCTCACCTGGTAGATCCATGGGGTCACTGGCTGTGGAAACCAGTTCCTTTTTGTCTGTAACTTTCTCAGGTACCACTGGTATGCTCCCTAAAAAGAACAGCTGTGGGGTGCTTTCCATGGTGCTTTGCTGGTGTGTTTTACATCTGAGGACACACATTTATCTGTGGATTTCTATTTAAGCTGTCCACTTCTGATGAACAGAAATATTACCAGAGTATTCTTTTTTTACTGACACAGGAAAGTAACAGTGCTCTGTATACATGACAGCCTTTAACTCATTGTCCAAGACCTTAGAACAAGTCCAAAACTGTAGTTGGAGTTTTCCTGCCTGGCCCAGTCAGGACAATCTCTCTTACCCGCCAGTCCCACAGTCGCTCAGAACCAACCAAGAAAGCACACAGAAACTTACATTGTTTATAAACTGTATGGCTGTGGCAGGCTTCTTGTTATCTACTTTTTCTATCTTAAATTAACCATTTCTGCTTATCTATACTTTGCCACATGGCTTGTGGCTTACCAGTATCTTTACATGTTGCTTCTCATGGCGGCAGGCTGGTAGTGTGTCTCCCCAGCCTTCTACTTCCCAGAATTCTCTTCTCTCTTGTCCCGCCTATACTTCCTGCCTGGCCACTGGCCAATCAGAACTTTATTTACACAGAGTGATATCCACAGCACAAAACAGACTAAGCTGCCCCTACAGAGAATACACAAAGCCTAATTCCCAGTGTTGTTTATTGCTACATCAAGGCCAGGCTGTTTACATCAAGACACAGTCTTACAGTAACTTCCTTTCTGCATGTTTCCTGACTACACAGGCTTCAGCCCATGTTTTAATGTCTAAACCCCTCACCAATTAAAGCTGCGTGCATGGGTCAGTGTGATATTACTATCCTAGGAGAAGCTATGTGACTCATCTGTGTTATGAGAATGGATGGAGCCCTGATAATGTAACTTATACTTGTCCAGAGTTTGGTTTCTGAGAGGCAGTATTGGTGTGGAGAGAGATGGCTGTGTAGAGCTGTGTGACAGCTGCTACAGAATGTGAGTGAAGTGTGTGTGTGTGTGTGTGTGTGTGTGTGTGTGTGTGTGTGATGAAGATTCATGAGGAAAGTGTGAGGGAGGGAGTGGTTGAAGGAGTGAGTAAAGAGTGAGTGAGTAATCTAGCCCAAGTGTGTGTGTGTGAGTGAGTGTGAGAGAGAGCTGTGTGACAGAGCTGCTGCTGTGTGAGGAGCTGTGCCTAGGAACTGTGAAAAGTGCTGTAGGTGAGAGAGAGAGCTGTGTAAATGAGATGTTTACCTGTGGCTGTGTGGAGATTTGTAACTGTGTGGAGACAGGGAAGATCAGCTCATCTCACTCACAGATAGAGAAAAGAACCCCTAACAATTAAATCTTCAACCCCTTACCTTCACCCCGGGTTATTTACACAAGACCCTAACTTAAAAGATTTACTGCTCACATTCCTAGGATAATGATTTAGCCATTTGCTAAATATGAGTTAAGGTAGTTATTTCCCACTGACCCAAGGAGATTGCCTCTGGCCAGGCCTGGTAAGAGGTGCCAAGCTTCTTTCCTGTGCAAATTAAGTTTTCATTCCTCCTTCCAGGTGCTATTCCCAGATTTACTCCTCTTCACTTACTCTGAGTGAAAGTGCTTTTACAAACAAATACTACGCGCTCTGACATAGGTTGCTTAGCCACCTAACGTATGTCCCCCTCCATGTCAGAAATCATCTGCAGCTGGGTGAGTGGGAAAAGAGCACCAAAGACAGTTTATTTTCTTGTGACTTACTGACCCCAAACATTTTACCTAGCCATTTCTAGATTATAGTTTGAACACATAAATTCCCTGATTGATCTTCCCTGTAGGTGACCCTACCAGAGAACTCCCCTTTAGTCACTCCCCTTCTGGGTTGTTATTGGAAGCTGAGAATGAATTGCTTTATGTGTGGATCCTTATCTCCTCTCTCTGAGTCCCTAAAAACTTCAAGCCTCACATTGCTTTACCAAAGAATTACAGTGTGGGTTTATATACTGATTCTCTGAGAGCACTGGGAGAAGAGGATGGATGGAGAAGAACAAAGATGAGGACAGAGATGGAAAGAACTAGATAGAACGATGAGAGAACAGCAGGAGGACGGAGAGCAGGAGGACGGAGAGCAGGAGGACCGAGAGCAGGAGGACTGAGAGCAGGAGGACTGAGAGCAGGAGGACCGAGAGCAGGAGGACTGAGAGCAGGAGGACTGAGAGCAGGAGGACTGAGACCAGGAGGACTGAGAGCAGGAGGACTGAGAGCAGGAGGACTGAGAGCAGGAGGACTGAGAGCAGGAGGACTGAGAATAGGAGGACCGAGAGCAGGAGGACTGAGAGCAGGAGGACTGAGAGCAGGGGGGATTGAGAGCAGGAGGACCGAGAGCAGGAGGACTGAGAGCAGGAGGACTGAGAGTAGGAGGGATTGAGAGCAGGAGGACTGAGAGCAGGAGGACTGAGAGAAGGAGGACTGAGAGCAGGTGGGACTGAGAACAGGAGGATTGAGAGCAGGAGGACTGAGAGCAGGAGGACTGAGAGCAGGAGGGATTGAGAGCAGGAGGACTGAGAGCAGGAGGACTGAGAGCAGGAGGACTGAGAGCAGGAGGACTGAGAGCAGGTGGGACTGAGAACAGGAGGATTGAGAGCAGGAGGACTGAGAGCAGGTGGGACTGAGAGCAGGTGGGACTGAGAACAGGAGGATTGAGAGCAGGAGGACTGAGAGCAGGAGGACTGAGAGCAGGAGGGACTGAGAGCAGGAGGGATTGAGAGCAGGAGGACTGAGAGCAGGAGGACTGAGAGCAGGAGGACTGAGAGCAGGAGGACTGAGAGCAGGAGGGATTGAGAGCAGGAGGACCAAGAGGAGGAGGGATTGAGAGCAGTAGGACTGAGAGTAGGAGGGATTGAGAGCAGGAGGACTGAGAGCAGGA
>NW_023412403.1:0-11803 GCF_903995425.1 Onychomys torridus
CCTGGGTTGCAGCACATGCTTGCATACCTCATGTGTGAACTGTTAGACCATGGAAGGGCCTCTATGACACAAGGCAGCAATGAAGGTTATCCAAGAGGAGTGGCACTGAGGGCCCAGTATTGCAATGATGACTTACTCTTTAGATTGGATTCCAAGACAGCCAAGGCTATGTAAAGACATTCCCTTTCAAAAACAGAAAGAGAAAGAACGCAAATCAGCCTGAAATATGTATTTCATTGTGTGTGGTGGTTAATGCCTGCAGCTCATGGAATCGTTGAAATTGGCTCAGGAGGATTGCTTATCTACAGGAATGTCATTGTAAACAATGATTACACCATATACTTGTATTAGCTGGGGATATTTTGTTTGTTTGTTTGTTGTTTCTTGTTGTTTGTTATTTGGGTGAGTTTATTGAGAAGGGTTTCAAAATGTCAAACTCACAATGTAATTGTAAATGACCTGATTTTAAGAAATAAACTGTTATGGAAAAAACTAAGTAAAATAAAATAAAATATAAAAAACTCCAAGTCTTTGGTGAAGAAATTGAATAAATTATCAGAAAATGGAAGGATCTCACATGCTCCAGAATCAGTAAGATTAACATCTAAAAATGGCCATTCTACAAAATGCAATCTACAAATTCAAAGCAATCTGTTTCAAAATTTCAACACAATTCTTTCCATATCTCTAAAGACCATTTTCAGCACCATATGGAAATACAGAAAGCATTGGATAGCCAAAACATTCCTGAACAATAAGAGAACTGCGGTAGGCATCACCATTCCTGATTCCAGCTTGTATTTCAAAGTTATAATAAAAGTAATAAAAGTATGGATACCTCCAGGCCCTGACTGCTGTTGAGGGATATGTCTGGGTCAATGGCCCCACTGCAGTCAGGGTATTTGCCCAAACTTGACTCTTTGGACAGCTGAACAATACTAAGTGAACTGACAGGTAATCTTCACTTTCTTCACCGACCAGTCATGCATAATCTCAAACACTATTTTTGTTAGTCATTGCCTCCTGAAGAGAAGTTCAGTCAAGTTCCTATATCACCAAAATTCCTCTGGAACCCTATCAACTGTTGCAAAAACTTAGCCTTGAATCTTTTTGGATTATACAAACCCCACTTCTTCTATATTACTGGCTAATCTCTCAAACCTGGGATTAGGGAGAAAACCCATTATGGCAGAAAATAAAGCTTCTTTATTCTGACTCAAAATATTTGGGTTGGTGGTCTTACCTTCAGTGGGATATCACTAGACTTCTTGGTCCTTTTCATGGAGTTGTGGTATGTTTCTTCATTCCTGGTGTGTCTGTACCTTTTGTCATCTGCCTGGATTAGGCTGATACAGTTTCCCATCCTCATTAGTCATTGGAAAATGAGACACCATGAGGAGTTATAAAGGATTTCTTGCCTGACAGCCATAGTCATTCTTACCTCCATTGTGGTGAAACAATCCAATTTGCTGATGTTTTTCTTGAGCAGTCAACACACCTGACACTGTTAATTCCTTCTGGGCCTGTTGGATTAAGGATATCAGAAGCTCAAAGTGGCATGGGAGAAGTCTGAGCTTCCGGTTCAATGATCTGTTTGTTGTGGATCCAAACAGGAGTGCTGCCCACACTACCTATCACACTGGAAGCAAACCTTCCAGGCCAGAAGAAATTAAGGTCATGGGAACAGGAAGAAAATTTTTCCCAAGAGGTTGCCAGGGGTGATAGTGAGTGGTACTATTTCCTTTTCCACCACCTGGTGCCTGGACCCATGGATCTGGGCTATGGAGAAACCTGCCTCCTCACTAATCCTACACCAACCCTTCACGTTGCTACCACTTCATTGGCTCTGTAACTTTCTCTTCAAAAGTTCATAACAGCAGCTCCAGGAAGTCTGTGAACCTGATACAACCAGTGGAATGCATGATTGTGGGCCAGAGTCGCACCTCTCTCTGAGAATTTAGAATCTTGGTCAGAAGCTATACTTTGTGGCATACCATGAGAGTTAAGAAGGCATTCTGATAGATCCTGTGCGGTAGTTTTGGTAAAATTATTACAGGCAGAAAATGCAAATATATAACTAGAATAAGTATCTCCTCCATGATGGACATAGGGTTTTCCATTCCACAGAGGAAGTAGTCCATTGTATTCATCCTTCATGACCTTGTTGGCTGGTCAGACTGGGGAATGGTGACATCTACGGGGCTCTGTGTTGGTCTCTGTTTTGGCAGATCTGGCATTCAGCAGTAGCTGTAACCAGGTCATTCTTGATGAGTGGATACTCATGTTGTGGATTCCATGCATAACCCCTATCTCAGATACAATAGCTACTTTGAACATAGGCCCATTGGGTAATCATGAGGATATCTAGATAACAAGTCTGACTGTCCACACTGTGGGTCATCTTACCTACTTGATTATTGACTTCCTCCTCTGATAAAGGTCTCTTTCATCAGCATTTGAAGGGACAGGGGTTTTCACATTCTTTGCTGATTTGCAGATCTGTCCAAATACTCCTTCCCCAAATGTCTTTCCAATTTTTCTTTATTTCCTTTTTTTGTTTTAATTTTTTCTTCTCTCATAAACTCCCATCTGACCACAGACTCCCCTCCCTCCACTCCACAGAGATGAACTACTCCTCTATTTCCCTACAGAAAAGCACAGGTCTTGTGGGGATATCAAAGGAACACAACAAAACAAAATGTGATAATAGTAGGCCCCAAACCCTCATATCAAGGCTCCAGAAAGAATCCAGAAGGAAGAAAAGGTTCCCAAGATCATACAAACAGGTCAGGACTCATCACACTCCCCCTGTTAGGACTCCCACAAATCCCCTGAGCTAAACAACCACACAAGACTAAGTACAGATGCATGCACGCTTGTGATTGCCTCTTCAGTCTCTGAGCCCCTATGAGTCCTAATTAGTTGACTCTGTGAATTCTGTTCCCCTTCTATCTTTGATGACTCCTAGAATCCTGTCCTCCCCTCTTCCTTGAGGTTCACTGAGTTCTGCTTAATGTTCGGCTGTGGATCTCAGTTTCTGCTCCCAACAGCTGTTGGAGAAATCTCACCTGATGTCCATTGTATTAAGCACCAATCTCTGAGTGTAACAGGACTGCATTAGATATTGTCTCTTTGAGTGTGTGTGTGTGTGTGTGTGTGTGTGTGTGTGTGTGAGTGAAGACACTGTACAAATTTCCAAAGATGAGCACAGTAGGATAAGCTAAAATGGCCATCTTCAAACAGAAACATCACTGGAATTTACAAGCTGATTTTAAAAATTTCATTCATTTCATATTTTATTTGGGTCGTTATTGTCTATAGAGATAGTTGTGCCCATTGAGTGAAGAGGAGGACTGAACAAGGGTCCTGTACAAGAGCAAAAATTGCTTTTGCCAGCTGAGTGATCTCTCCAGTCTCACACACTGAGGTAAGAGAAAAATGTCTTCATACTCTTGCCCTACTCTTGTAATCAAATATTCATGTCTGTTTGTGTTTTTCAAGAGCCCTTGACCATATGTTCTGCTTAGTCTAATCCAGCCAGGTTTCTCCAAAGAAACGCTGTTGCAACCGCTTGGGGCGAGCAAATAAAAGAATTCCAATTTCCAAATCATTGTCAAAAATCAAAGCAGTACAGTAAAAGGGTAGCGTACAACATAGCTCAGCACTTCCCTTTTCATAACCTGACAATCATCTCATTTACAGCTGTATTAAAAGCTGAGCCACCATGCTATCTTTCCCCAGGTCCACTGGAAATGCTCCACACATCCCATAGTCTACCCTGGTGCTTCTGGCAGACAAGTGTAGGTCACAGCTGACCAAGTCCTAGGATTGCTTCAAGAGTTTCAAAAAGTGGCTCAAAAAAGGGAGGTGAGCAGAAGCCAGGTAACAGTAAGCTTCAGCCACTAAATGGGGATATGAACCCACCATTGCCTTCCATCCCGAGGTCTCAGAGACCTCAGAAGCATGAGCTGTAATGAAATCCAGTGTCTGAGTTTTCAGCTGCCCTGAGCTGTGGAGGTCAGCCGGGTAGAGAGTGTAGGCAGCATTCTCCACAGGAAGGTCCCTGCAGAGGGCATCCTCACACATGACCTTCAAACGCTCCAGGCCATACTTGCCAGCAGCTGCCAGCACAGCAGCTGACATGCTGCCCAGGTCTGGTGCTTTTCCGGTGTAAATGAAGCCCATCATTGCCTTGACGACTTGTGGCTCCAGGTCATGGATCTCCTGCCTGGGTCTCAAGTACAAGATCTTTTCATATAGTTTCTCACACCAGGAATGGAACAAGTGTAGCTTTTATTTCAGGTAGGTGGTTTTCTGGGGCCATGGCACAGCCAGAGTGATTCAGATTCCCAAGAGCAGAAGGCAAAGTTTTAAGCAGAAGAGGTGTCTATAAAACATAGAAAGCCAATAGTCAATACAGTAAAACAATACTAACAGTAATGTGTAGAAAGTCTTGTAGACAAACACACACAAACACACACCGAGAGAGAGACAGAGAGACAGAGAGACAGAGAGACAGAGAGAGAGAAGAGACGCAAAAAAAAGAGAAGAGAAGAGAAGAGAAGAGAAGAGAAGAGAAGAGAAGAGAAGAGAAGAGAAGAGAAGAGACAGTTTGAAAATGGATTTAGGAAAATAGAAAGTCTTTCTTAGCCAGCTGCCATACACATGAGGTATTTGGGATTCTAGTGCGGCAACTAGCCTTTCTCAGTCTGGGCTTTTAAGCAAAATTCCCATCCTCTGGGTTGAAAATTTCAGTCAATTAGACGTTAGCCCAAAATGGCAATACAGAAGCCAAAAATGTTACTGTAATTCAAGCAAGGTTTGAACATTTAGAAATATTCCTAGAACTATGAACTTTGGGGGATTAAGCCTTTGTTTTAGGTGTGACAGGGGTTACTTTTTTTTTTTTTAAACAAGTGCTGGGTTTTACACCTTGAATGGTACTTCCTTCATGGAGACAGTTGTGCTTACCCATGGGGACCTGCTAATATCTGGGCCATGTTACTCAGGCTGGTCAGTGTACCATGAGCATATGGTACCTCAGAGGCCAAAGAAGCTGTTGGAGCTCCTGGATAACTGGATAACTGCAGTTACTGACTGTTGTCAGCTGACCTCTTAATGAACTGAATTGGATGACAGGCTTCTGGAAAGGTGCTCAGCACCTTTGACTGCTGAACCATTTCTCCATACCATCACAGTTATTTTCTTAAAGAGGATGGAACAGCTCTGAAAGACTAGTTCCTTTCTAAATCATTGGCATCTGGAATATTTTAGCAGGAATTCAGAGGTAATCATGATTTCCTTCCTATTTCTTTCTTTCATTTTTAATTGTTTTCCACTCTGCATGTCTGGCTCTCCTAGAAGTTGCTCTCTGGACCAAGTCAGACCTCAGACTAGCAGAGTTGAGTCAGCCTCTCCCTTCAGACTACTCTGATCAATGCCTTAGACTTTCACATCATGCCTGGTTCAGGAATTTCTCTTGAATCACAGTAACCATACTTTTAATCTGAAACAAATGACATTGGAAGGTTACCTTTAACATTAATTTAATGAATAGCAAGACTATTTATTCCTCTCAATATTAATTGTGTCAAAATATTTGAGTCAAATCAAATTAGCTTCATTACCTGCCATAGTAGGTTTTCTCCCTAATGCTTGGACTGAGAGAACAGCCAGGAACATAGGAGAAGTGGGGTTTTTATGACTCCAAAAACACAAGGCTAAGGGTTTTCTGAGAGTTGGTGAGAGTGTTGCAGTCTAATTTTGGTGATGGAGGGACTTGGCTGAATTTTTTCACCAGGGTCCAATGACAAAGAGAAAAAAGCGTGAAATGATTGGTGAGCAAAGCAAAGATTACCTGTCAGTTTAGTTAGTGTTGCTCAACAGTCCAAAGAGTCAAGGAACCTTGTTGGGGCAAAGAACCTTGCTGCAGTAGGGCCATGGACTCCCCCAAAGCTCCTGAGCTAAACAAGCACAGTATGTACACAGAGGACTTAGTACAGACCCATGCAGGCTTTCTGATTGCCTCTTCAGTGTCTGTGAGCCCCTATGAACCCTGTTTAGTTGACCCTGTGATTTCTGTACCCCTTGTGTCTTTGATGCCTCCTACACCTCTGCCTTCCCCTCTTCCTTGAGGTTCACTGAGTTGTGCTCAATGTTTGGCTATGAATCTCAGGAACTGCTCTCAACAACTGTTGGAGAAATCCCAACTGATGTCCCTTGGACTAGCCACCAATCTCTGAGTGTAACAGAATTCATTAGATAGTGTCTCATTGATTTGTGTGTGTGTGTGTGTGTGTGTGTGTGTGTGTGTGTGTGTGTGCGTGTGAGTGTGTGAACACACTGCACCAACTTCTACAGCTGAGCACAGCTAGATGGACTAAAATGGCCATCTTCAACATGAAACACCACTGGAATCCATAAGCTGATTTTACACTTTTTATTCATTTGATATTTTATTTGGGTATTTTATATATTTGATATGGATGTGCCCATGGAGAAAAGAGGAGGACTGAACAAAAGGTCCCCTGCAAGAGCAACAATTGCTTTTGCCAACTGAGTCATCTGTCCTGTCCCAAACACAGAGTTTGGAGAAAAACTTTCTTCCTTCTCTTTGCTTCTCTTGTAATCAAACATTCATGTTCATTTTCTCCTTTCTGAGTCCTTGACCTTATCTTCTGCTCAGTCCAATCCAGATAGGTTTCTCCAAAGAAGCCCTGTTGTAACATGCTTTTTGTCAGCAGTTAAAATGAATTTCAGATTCTAACTCCTTAGACAAAAATCACACCAGTATAACAACAGGGTAGAGGCTATGTAGGTATCAGTGGTAACACCATGACTGCTGCTGGGTAGACGAAATCATGTGATCTTCTCAAGTTATCTATCTCACATTTCAATTATCTAGATGATAATTCAAATAATTCAAATTGCCCATAAAATTTCCCAAGGTGTCCTAAATGCAAAATGCTTAAATCTTATCATTGTGATGGTATTGTGTTCCCTGAAATATTGTGTGTTCCCTGAAATAAACATATCTGGGGTCAGAGAACAGACAGCCACTAGAACAAAGCCAAAAATGGTGGCTAGAAAATGGGTCAGAGTAAGCCCTAAGAGAATATGGGCGGTGGTGGTACACAGCTTTAATCCCAGCACTTGGGAGGCAGAGCCAGGTGGATCTCTGAGTTCAAGGCCACTTTAGAAACAGCTAAGCATGGTGACCCACACCTTTAATCCCAGGGAGTGGGGGCAGAAAGAAAAAGGTATATAAGGCGTGAGGACCAGGAACTAAAGAGAAAAAAGCATGTAGTTAGTTAAGCATTTGGTTGGTTAGGTGGTCAGGCTTTGGAGCATCACAGTCCAGATGAGATTCATGTGGAGGAGGACTCAGAAGCTTGCAGCCTGAGGAAATAGGATCACCTGAGGTAACTAGCAAAGTGAGATAACTGAGGCTTGTTCTGCTTCTCTGATCTTCCAGCATCCACCCCAATAACTGGCCTCGGGTTTGAGTTTTATTAATAAGACTCTTTAAGATTCATATTACATATTATACAGAAACAGACACAGAGTGCCCCATGTAGAGCCTGGCCACATTCCTACTTTTCATTTTAACAGGCATGTGTGTAACTGTTGTCTAGGCTGGCCATGGAAACCCTGGGCTCACTAAATCCTCCAACCTCAGCCTCATCAGAAGCTGGAACTGCAGATGTGTGCCACCATCCCTGGTTCACAGCCTCGACAGTTATTTCAAGGATGGGAATCCACACATCAGGCTAAGGTGTGGTATGTTCTACAGCAGGATCACTGCTTTAGTGGGCAGGTGCTGGATGCTGTCTGAGCTGAGGGAGACTCAGTAGCCAGCACACCCTGTTCTGTACTCCTGATAATCCCTAAGCAGGTTGCCCATCACTTTGGGAATTCCTCTGTGAGAGAAAAAAGGCATGCCAGCTGAAGCCACAATCAACTCCAGGTCTTTTGCTTTGGGTGCTGGCTGTGTCGCATGAAACCAAAGCGAGGAGGTATGAGCCCAGTGTCCACTGATTGCACTAACTTAACTGGACACAAAGACCCAGTCAAGCACAAGGACAGGGTATGTCAGGACCACACTGTGTGTCTCTTTGCTCAAAGCTCCCTCTCTCTCCCCGACAACCATCATACACGCAACAGCCTGCTGTTTATTCGGGGAGGCACCTACAGGTGCTGGTTGCTGGCTCACACTGCAGCGACACTCTCTGGAGACTCTCCTCATCCATCTCCAGCTCCAGGTTGGACAGGACTGCTTCACCTTCTGAGCCATTTGGGCATCTTCATACAGCTTTTTGGCATTGAGGATGGAGCCACAGTGTACCCACTTTTTATGCCTGCTGGTCTGTGTGACATCCAGCACAGTGACACTGGTACTTCCCTGACTCAGCTACCTGGGAGATGAGAAACAAGAATGCAACTCTCTGGAGCATGGTATTGGCTGATCTACCAGACTTGTGTAAAGTGTCTACGCCATTAGGGTGTTTGGCCATCTGATCACCAGACTAGGTCAGATCAGGCTTTCTCTCGACCATTGACAGCAGTCTACAGAGGATTTATCATTGTGGATTGCTTGGGAACTCTCCAGCACTCTGTCCATTCCTGTTCTCATGTGGTCATCATTTATTAGGGTCTGTTATTCCTTGTTCTCCCGTTCCGTTCTTGATCCAGCTGGGATCTCCAGCTACCATAAGCTTTCTTTCCCTTGAACCTTGCCTTTCATTACTCCCACTCTCTCCCAAACTAAAAAAGCCCAATACCAGATGGTTTCAGGGCAGAATTCTACTCATCTTCAAAGAAGACTTAATACCAATACTCTTTAAATTGTTCCATACAATAGAAACAGAAGGAATATTACCAAACTCCTTCTATGAGGCTACAATTACCCTGATTCCTAAAGCAAAGAAAGATGCAACAAAGAAAGAGAACTACAGACCAATCTCCCTCATGAACATTGATGCAAAAATACTTAATAAAATCCTTGCAAACAGACACCAGGAACACATCAAAACAATTATCCACCATGATCAAGTAGGCTTCATCCTAGTGATGCAAGGGTGGTTCAACATACCAAAGTCCGTCAATATAATATACCGTATAAACAATCTCAAAGAAAAAATCTCATTTCTTTTTTATTCCTTTTTTAGTATTATTGTGTTTTAATTTTATACATCAGCCATGGGTTCCCCTGTCCTCCCCGTCCCACACCCACCCCTACATTACCCCCATCCCCTCCCCTCCATTCCCATGTCCTCCAGGACCAAGACATCCCTGGGGATTCATTTAAACATGGTGGATTCAGTAAAGGCAGGTCCTGTCCCCTCCTTCCAGGCTGAGCATGTGTCCCTGTGTAAGCACAAGGTTCCAAAGAGCCAACTTAGGCTGGAGAGAGGGCTCAGTGGTTAAGTGCACCAACTGTTCTTCCAGAGGTCCTGAGTTCAATTCCCAGCAACCACATGGTGGCTCACCTCATTTCTTTTTAAAATACAGTAAAAATGTTTCCTGATTTTCTACAGGAGATTAAGAAAGGTCTTGTCTTCAAATAATCTTACATGGTAATTTTTTAATTTAGTATTGAAAAACATAATTAAATTATTTTTCCCATTTGTGTTCCAAAAATATATGTCTAAGTTAAAATAAATAAGATGTATGAAGGAGAATACTTTTTGAAGATAAATATACTAAAATTAATCTTCACTAAAGATTAAAGGAAATTAGAATAAGTCTGATTTGAAATTCTGAGTATCTAGACAGACATTTGGCATTTCTTCAGTAGCAAATTAAAACACGATCAAAAAAGAAGACAAAAATAGATTGAACTGAATGTCTAATATGGACATATAGAACTGGTTTCTAAGAAGAATGGACTCAGTTAAAAGCATTTCTCTTTTTTCTTGGTTACTTAGTTCTGCATTAAGGAATTATAGAATTAGCCCTGCTCATTACTAACTGACAGCCACATACTCTCGAGGCTCCAGCCCCACCAAAGTGAGGAGGACTGGATACCTGGGTGCGGGTAGGTGGTGAAGGGAAAGGAAGCCAACCCTGTCCACTCCCCTGGTGAACACAGTGTCTTGGTGAGGCCTACAATCAGCAGGCTCCAGCCCTACTTGTCACCCTGTTAATGATAACAAACTAGTCCATACTGAAAACATAAATACTCACTTTCATAGAGTAGGTTGAGATAAAAATAAATAAATTCAAGCTGTGAACTAGCTCCAGATGTGCAAGTTCAATCAAACCACCAGCACTGTGGAGAAGCCAGGCAACCTGACTCCTCCTACAGTAATGGCCTGTAGTGAACGTGTACTAGATGAAACCGTAGCAAAAGAACTTGGAATTTTAAGCTCAAAGACCTCAAAGAGCAAACAAATTCTTAACAGAACTCAAGAGAACCCACTTAGAAAAGGAAGTCAATCTTACTCATTTGATATTTTATTTGGGTAGGTATGGTCTACAGAGGTGGATGTGTGCATGGAGAAAAGGGGAGGACAGAACAATGGTCTGATGCAAGGGCAACAATTGCTTTTGCAACTGATCATTTCCTCAGTCCCACACACTGGTTTTCAGAAAAAAGTCTTCATTGTCTTATACTTCTCTTGCAAGCAAACATTCATTTTTGTTTGGTCCTTTGCTGAGCCCTTGGTCAAATGTTGTTCTCAGTCCAATCCAGACAGACTTTCTTTGGAGAACCTTGGGATATCCATGGAGCAAGCAACAACATTGAATCCTGGTTTCCAACTCAATGGAAAAATTATCAAGCCATAGAGTATACCAGAGTCCAGATTCTCTGACCCTAAGCTGCCATTCAACACATTAACAGTGTATTAAAGGCTGAACCACCATCTATCTTTCCCTAGTTTCACTGAAAATGCTCCACAAATCCAATAGTCAACTCAGGTGTCATTGTTATCAACACTGACTGCTACTTCTAGGAGACAAGTGTAGGTCACAACTGACCAGGATCTAGGATCACTTCATGTGTTTCAGCCTGTGCAGTAGACAGGGAGCCATATGCTTCAGCCACCAAGTGGGGGTATGCGCCCTCCATTTATTCCAGCCTGAGGTCTCAGAGACCTCAGAAGCATGAAGCTGTAATGAAATCTGGTGTCTGGGTTTTCAGCTGCCCTGAGCTGTGGAGGTCAGCCAGGAAGAGAGTGTGGACAGCATTCTCCACAGAGAGGTCCCTAAAGAGGGCATCCTCAAACATGACCTTCAAAAGCTCCAGACCATACTTGTCAGCAGCTATCAGCACAGCATCTGCCATGCTGTCCAGGTCTGGTGCCTTTCCAGTGTAAATGAAGTCCATCATTTTCTTAATGACTTGTGGCTCCAGGTCATGTAGCTCAATGAGTCTACTTTTGCTCTCCTTCATGTCATGGTGAAACATGGCTCTGAAAACTGGAGAGCAAGCTGCTAAGATGGCCTTGTGAGCCCAGAATTGCTGGACAGATACTTCCAGGCAGCAGTCTCTTAATTTGGAATTCCCCCACAGAGAGATGAAAGAATCAAATTTGGGCAAAATCTTAAATGCTGAAGGAAAGAAAATCCAAGTTGTGGGAGCCAGAAGGGCTTTAGGCTCTTGACATGCTATGACTGGGGATTCCAAAAGTCCATCCTTTGAAATTTCCTGTTGTCCCATGCTTCTTCACTTCTCCCAGATGATGGGTTCATCCTTCTCTGCAAGGTGAGTGTGGTCCAGGTCTCCTTCAGCATCTCTGACTAGAACACAATGGCAGGGATCCAGGTTCCAAGCTGCACATTGGCATATTGCTATGAGAGT
>NW_023412404.1:0-9246 GCF_903995425.1 Onychomys torridus
TTAAAACAAGGATCTGTGTCTTCCTACAAGCAAGAGTTCATTTCTTGTAAACCCAGTGAATTTTGGGCTCTAATGAATTTTCACAGTTCACGAAAACAACGAGTTTCTCCCTATTAACTAAAGAGCATTTATGTAAGCGGAGCTGTATTTCGTATCAGTTTCATAAGCAGAGTTGAACTAGATATGGTCCATATGTGTAGGAAACACAGTTTTTTTTTTCTGGCCATGCTCATGGTTCTATCTGTATTGTAGACACTGGAAAGAAGAGCATGCTTCTTGCATTAAAACAGAGTGTGTTTCTTAGATGGAAACAATGGTCTGATTTTGCCTTCAGAAATGGAGTTAAACAAAAGGATCTGTGTGTTTCTACAGGCAAGTGTTTATTTCTGGTAAACCCACTGATTTTGGGCTCAAATGAATTTTACAAAGTTCCCGAACTAAACGATGATCTCACTATTATCTAAAGAGCATTTACGTAAGAGGAGCTGTGATTTGTATCAGTTTCATAAGCAGAGTTGAACTAGATATAGTCCTTATGAGTAGGAAACACAGTTCTTTTTTTCTGGGCATGCTCATGCTTCTTGCTGTATTGTAGAGGCTGGAAAGAAGAGCATGCTTCTAGCATAAAAACAGAGTGAGTTTCTTAGAAGGGAACAATGGTCTGAATTTGCTTCATAAACAGAGTTAAACCCCAGGATCTGTGTCTTCTTACAAGCAAGAGTTCATTTCTGGTAATCCCAGTGAATTTTGGGCTCAAATTATTTTAAACAGTTCAGGAACCCAACACATTTCTGACTATTAACTCAAGAGCATTTATGTAAGAAGAGCTGTATTTTGTATCAGATTCATAAGCAGAGCGGAACTACATATGGTCCGTATGGGTAGGAAACACAGTTCTTTTTTTCTGGGCATGCTCATGGTTCTTGCTCTATTGTAGATGCTGCAAAGAAGAGCATGCTTCTTGCATTAAAACAGAGTGTGTTTCATGGATGAGAACTCTGGTCTGAATTTCCCTTCATTAACGGAGTTAAACCACAGGATCTGTGTCTTCCTACATGCGAGAGTTCATTTCTGGTAAACCCAGTGAATTTTAGGCTGTGATGAATTTTCACAGTTCACGAAACCAACACGTTTCACACTATTAAATTAAGAGCATTTATGTAAGAGAAGCTTTGGTTTGTATCAGTTTCATAAGCAGAGTGGAACTACATATAGTCCGTATGAGTAGGAAAAACAGTTCATTTTTTCTGGGCATGCTCATGTTTCTATCTGTATTGTAGACGCTGGAAAGAAGACCATGCTCCTTGCATTAAAACAGAGTGTGTTTCTTAGATGGGAACAATGGTCTGAATTTGCCTTCAGAAACGGAGTTAAACAAAAGGATCTGTGTGTTTCTACAAGCAAGAGTTTATTTCTGGTAAACCCAGGTAATTTTGGGCTCAAATGAATTTTACAAAGTTCCCGAACTAAACGCTGTTCTCACTATCATCTAAAGAGCATTTACGTAAGAGGAGCTTTGGTTTGTATCAGTTTCATAAGCAGAGTTGAACTAGATATGGACCTTATGAGTAGGAAACACAGTTCTTTTTTTCTGGGCATGCTCATGGTTCTTGCTGTATTGTAGACGCTGGATAGAAGAGCATGCTTCTTGCATTAAAACGATGTGAGTTTCTTAGATGGGAACAATTGTCTGAATTTGGCTTCCGAAATGGAGTTAAACCCCAGGATCTGTGTCTTCTTACAAGCAAGAGTTCATTTCTGGTAAACCCAGTTAATTTTGGGCTCAAATCATTTACACAGTTCACGAAACCAACGGGTTTCTCACTATTAACTAAAGAGCATTTAGGTAAGAGGAGCTGTGGTTTGTATCAGTTTCACAAGCAGATTTGAACTAGATATGGTTATTATGAGTAGGAAACACAGTTCTTTTTTGGGGGCATACTAATGTTCCTTGCTTTATTGGAGACGTTGGAAAGAAGAGCTTGCTTCTTGCGTTAAAGCAGAGTGTGTTTCATGGATGAGAACACTAGTCTGAATTTCCCTTCAGAAACGGAGTTAAACCTCAGGATCTGTGTCTTCCTACAAGCAAGAGTTCATTTCTGGTAAACCCACAGAATTTTGGACTCAAATGAATTTACACAGTTCACGAACACACCTAGTTTCTCACTATTAACTAAAGAGCATTTTTGTAAGCGAGCTGTATTTTGTATAAGTATAATAAGCAGAGTTGAACTAGATAAGGGCCTTATGAGTAGGAAACACTGTTCTTTTTGCTAGGCATAGTCATGGTTCCATCTGTATTGTAGACGCTGGAAAGAAGAGGATTCTTCTTGCTTTAAAACAGATTATGTTTCAGGGATGAGAACTCTGTTCTGAATTTCCCTTCAGAAACGGAGTTAAACCTCTGTATCTGGGTCTTCCTATAAGCAAGAGTTCATTTCTGGTAATCTCAGTGAATTTTGGGCTCAAATGATTTTACACAGTTCTGGAACCCAACCCGATTCTCACTATTAACTAAAGAGCATTTTTGTAAGAGGAGCTGTGGTGTGTATCAGTTTCATAAGCAGAGTTGAACTAGATATGGTCCTTATGAGTAGGAAACACAGTTCTTTTTTTCTGGGCATGCTCATGGTCCTTGCTGTATTGGAGACATAGGAAAGAAGAGCTTGCTTCTTCCGTTAAAACAGTGTGTGTTTCATGGATGAGAACACTGGTCTGAATTTCGCTTCAGAAACGCAGTTAAAACCCAGGATCTGTGTCTTCCCTCAAGCAGGAGTTTATTTCTTGTAAACCCAGTGAATTTTGGGCTCAAATGAATTTACACAGTTCACGAACACACCAAGTTTCTCACTATTAACTAAAGAGCATTTATGTAAGCGGACCTTATTTTGTATCAGTTTCATAAGCAGAATTGAACTAGATACGGTCCGTATGAGTAGGAAACACAGTTCTTTTTTTCTGGACATTCTTCTTGTTCTATCTTTATTGTAGACGCTCGAAAGAAGAGGATTCTTCTTGCCTTAAAACAGAGTGTGTTTCATGAATGAGAACTCTGTTCTGAATTTCCCTTCAGAAACGGAGTTAAACCCCAGGATCTGTGTCTTCCTATAAGCAAAAGTTCATTTCTGGTAATCCCAGTGAATTTTGGGCTCAAATGATTTTAAACAGTTCACGAACCCAACACGTTTCTCACTATTAACTAAAGAGCATTTATGTAAGAGGAGCTGTATTTTGTATCAGTTGCATAAGCAGAGTTGAACTAGATATGGTCCATATGTGTAGGAAACACAGTTCTTTTTTTCTGGGCATGCTCATGGTTCTGTCTGTATTGTAGACACTGGAATGAAGAGCATTCTTCTTGAAGTAAAACAGAGTGTGTTTCTTAGATGGAAACAATGGTCTGATTTTGCCTTCAGAAACGGAGTTAAACAAAAGGATCTGTGTGTTTCTACAAGCAAGAGTTTATTTCTGGTAAACCCACTGATTTTTGGGCACAAATGAATTTTACAAAGTTCCCGAACTAAACGCTGTTCTCACTATTATCTAAAGAGCATTTATGTAAGAGGAGCTGTGGTTTGTATCAGTTTCATAAGCAGAGTTGAACTAGATATGGTCCTTATGGGTAGGAAACACAGTTATTTTTTTCTGGGCATGCTCATGGTTCTCGCTGTATTGTAGATGCTGGATAGAAGAGCATGCTTCTTGCATTAAAACAGAGTGAGTTTCTTAGATGGGAAGAATTGTCTGAATTTGCCTTCAGAAACGGAGTTAAACCCCAGGATCTGTGTCTTCCTATAAGTAAGAGTTCATTTCTGGTAATCCCAGGGAATTTTGGGGTCAAATGATTTTAAACAGTTCACGAACCCAACACGTTTCTCACTATTAACTAAAGAGAATTTATGTAAGAGAAGCTGTATTTTGTATCAGTTTCATAAGCTGAGCAGAAATACATATGGTCCCTATGAGTAGGAAACACAGTTCTTTTTTTCTGTGCATGCTCATGTTCCTTGCTGTATTAGAGATGCAGGAAAGAATAGCTAGCATCTTTCGTTAAAACAGAGTGTGTTTCATGGATGAAAACATTGGTCTGAATGTCCCTTCAGAAACGGAGTTAAACCAAAGGATCTGTGTGATTCTACAAGCAAGAGTTCATTTCTAGTAAACCCACTGTTTTTTGGGCTCAAATGAATTTTACAAAGATCACGAACTAAACGCTTTCTCACTATTAACTAAAGAGCACTTCTGTTAGAGGAGCTGCGGTTTGTATCAGGTTCATAAGCAGAATTGAACTAGATATGGTCCTTATGAGTAGGAAACACAGTTCTTTCTTTCCCCGGCATGCTCATGCTTCTTGCTGTATTGGAGACATTGGAAAGAAGAGCTTGCTTCTTGCATTAAAACAGAGTGTGTTTCAATGATGAGAACTCTGGTCTGAATTTCCCTTCATTAACAGAGTTAAACTAAAGGATCTGTGTCTTCTTACAAGCAAGAGTTCATTTCTGGTAAACCCAATGAATTTTGGGCTCTAATGAATTTTCACAGTTCACGAAAACAACTAGGTTCTCCCTATTAACTAAAGAGCATTTATGTAAGAGGAGCTGTAATTTGTATCAGTTTCATAAGCAAAGTTGAACTAGACATGGTCCGTATGATTAGGAAACACAGTTCTTTTTTTCTGGGCATGCTCATGGTTCTATCTGTATTGTAGACGCTGGAAAGAAGAGGATACTTCTTCCATTAAAACAGAGTGTGTTGCATAGATGGGAACAATGATCTGAATTTCTCTTCAGAAACGGAGTTAAACCCCACGATCTCTGTCTTCCTACAAGCAAGAGTTCATTTCTGGTAAACCCAGTGAATTTTGGCTCTAATGAATATTCACAGTTCACGAAACCAATGCGTTTCTCACTATTAACTTAAGAGCATAGATGTAAAAGAAGCTTTGGTTTGTATCAGTTTCATGAGCAGAGTGGAAGTACATATGGTCTGTATGGGTAGGACACACAGTTCTTTTTTCTGTTCATGCTCATATTTCTTGCTGTATTATAGATGCAGGAAAGAAGAGCATGCTTCTTGCATTAAAACAGAGCGTGTTTCATAGATGGGAATAATGTTCTGTATTTCCCTTCAGGAACAGAGTTAAACCTCAGGATCTGTGTCATCCTACAAGTAAGAGTTCATTTCTGGTAAACGCACTGATTTTTGGGCTCAAATGAATTTTTACAAATTTCCTGAGGTAAACGCTTTTCTCACTATTCACTAAAGAGCATTTATGTAAGAGGAGCTGTGGTTTGTATCAGTTTCATAAGCAGATTTGAACTCGATATGGTCCTCATGAGTAGGAAACACAGTTTTTTTCTGGGCATGCTTAGGGTTCTTGCTGTATTGTAGATGGGAGAAAGAAGAGCATGCATCTTGCATTAAAACAGAGTGTGTTTCTTAGATGGGAACAATGGTCTTAATTTTCATTCAGAAATGGAGTTAAACCCAAGGTTTTGCGACTTCTTACAAGCAAGAGTTCATTTCTGGTAAACCCAGTGAATTTTGGGCTAAATAATTTACAGAGTTCACGAAACCAACAGTTTTCTCACTATTAACAAAAGAGCATTTATATAAGAGGAGCTGTGGTTTGTATTAGTTGCACAAGCAGAGTTGAACTAGCCCAAAATTCAATGGGTTTACCAGAAATGAACTCTAGCTTGTAGGAAGACACAGATCCTGGGGTTCCACTCCATTTCTGAAGGGAAATTCAGACCAGAGTTCTCATCCCTGAAATACTCTCTTTTAAGGCAAGAAGCATCCTCTTCTTACCAGCGTCTCCAAAATAGCAAGAACCATGAGCATGCCCAGATAAAAAGAACTGTGTTTCCTACTCATACAGACCATATGTAGTTCAACTCTGCTTATAAAACTGATACAAACCACAGCTCCTCTTACATAACTGCTCTTTAGTTAATAGTGAGAATCGTGTTTTGTTGGTGTACTGTGCTAAATTAATTTGAGCCCAGTATTCACTTGGTTAACCAGAAATCAACTCCAGCATGTAAGAACACACAGATCCTGTGGTTTAACTCTGATTCTGAAGGGAAATTCAGACCAGGTTTCTCATCCATGAAACACATGCTGTTTTAATGCAAGAAGCATCCTCTTCTTTCCAGCGTCTCCAATTCAGCAAGAACGGTGAGCATGCCCAGATAAAAAGAACTGTTTTTCCTACTAATACAGTCCATATGTAGTTCAACCCTGCTTATGAAGCTGATACAAACCACAGCTCCTCTTACATTAATCCTCTTTAGTTAATAGTGAGAATCGTGTTTTGTTGGCCAATGCTCATGGTTCTTTCTGCATTGGAGAGGCTGGAAAGAAGAGCTTGCTTCTTGGGAAAACAGCATGTGTTTCAGGGATGAGAACACTGGTCTGAATTTCCCTTCAGAATCGGGTTAAACCCCAGGATCTTTGTCTACCTACAAGCAGAGCATTCTGGTAAAACCAGTGAATTTGGGCTCAAATGATTTTACACAGTACACCAACAAAACACGATTCTCACTATTAACTAAAGAGCCTTTATGTAAGAGGAGCTGTGGTTTGTATCAGTTTCATAAGCAGAGTTGAACTACATATGGACTCTATTAGTAGGAAACACAGTTCTTTTTATCTGGGCATGCTCACGGTTCTTGCTGAATTGGAGACGCTGGAAAAGAAGAGGATGCTTCTTGCCTTAAAACAGAGTGTTTCATGGATGAGAACTCTGGTCTGAATTTCCCTTCAGAAACAGAGTTGAACCCCAGGATCTGTGTCTTCCTACAAGCTAGAGTTCATTTCTGGTAAACCCAGTGAATTTTGGGCTCAAATGATTTTTCGCAGTTCACGACCCCAACGCGATTCTCACAATTAACTAAAGAGCATTTATGTAAGAGGAGCTGTATTTTGTATCAGTTTCATAAGCAGAGTTGAACTACATATGGTCCTTAAGATTAGGAAACACAGTTCTTTTTTTCTGGGCATGCTCATGGTTTTGCTGTTTTGGAGACGCTGGAAAGAAGAGGATGCTTCTTGCTTAAAACAGAGTGTGTTTCATTAATGAGGAAACTGTTCTGAATTTCCTTCAAAACGAGTTAAACCAGGACCTGTGTCTTCCTACAAGCAAGAGATCATGTCTTTTAAAGAAGTGAATTTTGGGCTCAAATGATTTTACAACGTTCACAAACTCCACGATTCTCACTATTAACTAAAGAACATTTATGTAAGAGGAGCTGTGGTTTGTATCATTTCATAAGCAGAGTTGAACTGCATATGGTCTGTATGAGTAGAAACACAGTTCTTTTTTTCTGGGCATTCTCATTGTTCTATCTGTATTGGAGACGCTGGAAAGAAGACTATGCTTCTTCCATTAAAACAGAGATTTTTTTTCATGGATGAGAACACTGGTCTGAATTTCCCTTCAGAATCGAGTTAAACCACAGGATCTGTGTGTTCCTACAAGCAGGAGTTCATTCTGTTAACAAAGTGAATTTGGGCTCAAATATTTACACAGTACACCAAGAAACACGATTCTCACTATTATCTAAAGAGCTTTATGTAAGAGGAGCTGTGGTTTGTATCAGTTTCATAGAGATGAACTACATATGGTCCGTATGAGAAGGAAACCCAGTTCTTTTTTTCGGGCATGATATGTTCTTGCTGTATTGGAGATGCTGGAAGAAGAGCTTGCTTCTTCCATGAAAACAGAGTGTTTTTTATGGATGAGAACACTCGCCTGAATTTCCCTTCAGAAACGGAGTTAACCCCAGGATCTGTGTCTTCCTACAAGCTAGAGTTCATTTCTGGTAAACCCAGTAATTTTGGGCTCAAATGATTTTTCGCAGTTCACGATCCCAACGCGATTCTCAATATTAACTAAGAGCATTTATGTAAGAGGAGCTGTGGTTTGTATAGTTCATAAGCAGAGTTGTACTACATATGGTCCGTATAGTAGGAAACACAGTTCTTTTTTTCAGGTCATGCTCATGGTTCTTGCTGTATTGGAGACTCTGGAAAGAAGAGGATGCATCTTGCGTTAAAACAGCATGTGTTTCATGGATGAGAACACTGGTCTGAATTTCCCTTCAGAATCAGAGTTAAACCACAGGATCTGTGTGTTCCTACAAGCAAGAGTTCATTTCTGGTAAACCCAGTGAAATTTGGGCTCAAATGATTTTACACAGTTCTTGAACCCAACGCGATTGTAACTATTACCTACAGAGCATTTATGTAAGAGGAGATGTGGTTTGTATCAGTTACATAAGCAGAGTTGAAATACATATGTTTCCTATATGTTGGAAACATAGTTCTATTTTTTCTGGCCATGCTCATGGTTCTTTCTGCATTGGAAAGGCTGGAAAGAAGAGCTAGCTTCTTGGGTGAAAACAGCGTGTGTTTCATGGATGAGAACACTGGTCTGAATTTCCCTTCACAATCGGCATTAAACTTAGGAACTTTGTCTTCCTACAAGCTAGAGTTCATTTCTGGTAAACCCAGTGAATTTTGGGCTCAAAAGATTTTTCGCAGTTCACGATCCCAACCCGATTCTCACTATTAACTAAAGAGCATTTATGTAAGAGGAGCTGGGATTTGTACCAGTTTCATAAGCAGAGTTGAACTGCACATGATCTGTATGAGAAGGAAACACAATTCTCTTTTTCTGGGCATGCTCATTGTTCTTACTGCGTTGGAGACTCTGGAAAAATGAGGCTGCTTCTTGGGTGAAAGCAGAGTGTGTTTCATGGATGAGAACACTGGTCTGAATTTCCCTTCAGAAATGGAGTTAAACCCCAGGATCTGTGTCTTCCTTCAACCAAGAGATCTTTTCTGGTAAACGAAGTGATTTTTGAGCTCAAATGATTTTTCACAGTTCAAGAACCCAACGCGATTCTCAATATTAACTAAAGAGCATTTATGTAAGAGGAGCTGTGGTTTGTATCAGTTTCATAAGCAGAGTTGAACTGCATATGGTCTGTATGAGTAGGATACACAGTTCTTTTTTTCAGGGCATGCTCATGGTTCTTGCCGTATTGGAGACGCTGGAAAAAGAGCTTGCTTCTTGCTGAAAACAGAGTGTGTTTCATGGATGAGAACACTGGTCTGAATTTCCATTCAGAAAAATTGTTAAACCCCAGGATCTGTGTCTTCCTACAAACGGAGTTCATTTCTGGTAAACCAAGTGTAATTGGGCTCAAATGATTTTACACAGTATACCACAAAAACATG
>NW_023412405.1:0-5453 GCF_903995425.1 Onychomys torridus
AATTGAACTGAAGCTTGTTGTATATAACACACTGGAAGAATTTAGCATAGCACTTGACATGGCAACACAATATTAGGCGACATTTGTTGACAGGGTGAAGTGGTGTGTGAGTCTGTGGGTGTCTCTGTGCCTTTGTAAAACTTTGGCAAGGAAACACAGGTTGGATTGAGAAGAAAGTAGGATCTCTTCTTCTGAGACAAAGATGAGCATTTCATAAAATACACATCTCACTGACTGGTTAAAACCCCTCTGACATAGAGTGCTTTCTTAACATCTATATTACATAGAGTTATGAGTCACAGCAACTAAGAATGGGAAAAATTGATCATAGCCCACAATTCCAGGTAATAGTTCCATTTTTGGAATATCAAGGTAGGAACTCAGGTAACGATATCACATCCACAGCCAAGAGCAGAGATAAACAAAATTACCCATGCTGCCCATTTCTTTATGCTTATGAACTAGGTTCTTCATACTTACACAGTATAGGTTGCAGAAAATGAAATCATTCTGCAAAGTTTTAGGGAGTCTTATCTTAATTAACAATTAATAAAATCCCTCAGAGACATGTTCAAAGAAAATCTTATCTATATAATTCCTCATTGATGGTCTGTTTTCCCAAGTGACTAGTTTCATTTTGTCTGATAATGAAAACTAAGAATTACAATGCCTCAGCATCACTCTCAGGATTTAAGGAGATTTCTGCCTGCATTCAGAGCTGTGGTCGCCAAGCTGTGGACCATTGGGGGATGCATATCAGATATCCTGTACATCAAATATTTCAATTGTGATTCATAACATTAGCAAAATTTTTTCATTGTTTTTTAACTTAATGTTTAGGTTTCATCACAACATGAGGAACTATTGTTAGTGCTATTTAAAGAGACAGAGAATTGGAAAAATTAAGAACCTTTGATTTAGAGTGTCTAGTGGAACGCTAGTGTCTATTTTCCTACACATGAAGTGGCTTGCATAGGATTTTCCTGAATATCCATTGCTATATAGGAAATTCATGTTCTGTGTATAAGACTCCATTTGTCTGGGCACGTTGTCTTCCCAGTAACACCAGAACACTTTGAGCTACTCAAAAGAGAGTAAAACACCCACTACACTCATGCTGATGACACAGATTTTAGTCCCATTGAGCTCCATGACTGTATACCACTCCTATGAGTACTTATTCCTAAGCTGTGTCATCCTCTTCCTCTGGCATAACTCTGCCTAGTTGTTCCCTGTAGACTCATTAACAGGAATATTGCTTAACAAGTGTCCTTCTCAGTCAGCATTAAGTCTATAATGTTTTGTGGCTAGGGAGACAAGGAGATATAGGCAATTACAATGAACTATAGCATACATAAATTTCTGATATTATTACCTTGTGTACATAACATTTCAGTAGGAGATAAACATTCAGTTACACACATGTACATATCTAAACGATGTCCAATCAATTGGAGAGAGATCTCTGGCTTTGGATGAATAATTTATGGAAGGGTTCCCCTTGTATCTCAGCAGCGTCTCCTGCTAAGGTCGGCTTGTCTTCCATTGTATTATGAGGAAAGACCATTAGCAGGGAAGCAATGTCAGTTCCCATGACATCTGCAGCTCTTCCCTGGACTTTCTATTGTATCCTGGAGATCACTGGCCACCTCTGTGATGTCACCTTTCTTGTGGCAACTCCAAGAGCCTGTGTAAGTTTATTCAATATCTTCAACATTTACTGATGAACATGATGGCATACTGTAGAGTCTAGTTCAGAAAGAGAATGGAAAGGGTAGAGATATCAGAGAATTACAGAAGAAAGCTGACCTTCTACAGAGGACATATCATTGTGGATTTTTGGGGACCTCTCCAGCACTCCACCTATTCCTGTTCTAATGTGGTCTTCATTTATCATGGTCTGTTATTCCTCATTCTCCCTTTCTGTTCTTGATCCAGCTGGGATCTCCTGCTCCCCTAAGCTTTCTTTCCCTCAAATCTTGCCCTTTGTTACTCCCACTGTTGTCCAGGTTGTTCATGTAGATCTCATCCACTTCTCTGTCATTGGGTGATCCTTGGGTCTTACCTAGGGTCCCATTTTCTATGTAGCCTCCCTGGAGTTGTGTAGCAGTATAGTCATCTTTGTTTTACATTTAGTATCCTCCTATGAGTGAATACATACCATGTTTGTCTTTCTGAGTCTGGGTTACCTCACTCAGGATGATTTTTTTCTAGATCCATCCATTTGCCTACAAAGCTCATGATGTCATTGTTTTTCTCTGCTGAGTAGTACTCCATTGTGTATATGTGCCATATTTTCTTTATCCATTCTGCAGTTGAAGGGCATCTAGGTTGTTTCCAGGTTCTGGCTATTACAAACAAAGCTTATATGAACATAGCTGAGCAAATGCCCTTGTGGTATGATTAAGCATTTCTTGGGTATATGCCCAAGAGTGCTATAGCTGGGTCTTGGGGGAGATGGATTCCCTATTTTCTAAGGAAGCACCATATTGAATTCCAAAGTGGCTGTACAAGTTTGCATTGCCACCAGCAATGGAGGGGAGTTCCCCTTGCTCCACATCCTCTCCAGCATAAGCTGTCTTCTGTGCTTTTGATCTTTGCTATTCTGACATGTGTAAGGTTGTATCTCAGAGTCATTTTGATTTGCATTTCCCAGATAATTAGGGATGTTGAGCAATTCCTTAAATGTCTTTCAGCCACTTGAGTTTCCTGTGTGGAGAATTCTCTGTTTAGTTCTATAGCCAATTTTTGAATTGTACTGTTGGGCATTTTGATGTCTGATTTTTTGAGATCTTTATATATTCTGGATTTCAGCCCTCTGTCAGATGTGGGGTTGGTGAAGACCTTTTCCCATTCTGTAGGCTGTTGCTTTGTCTTGTTGACCATGTCCTTTGCTCTACAAAAGCTTCTCAGTTTCAACAGGTCCCATTGATTGATTGTTTCTCTCAGTGTCTGTGCTACTGGTGTTTTATTAAGAAAGTGATCTCCGGTGCCAATGCGTTCATGAGTACTTCCTACTTTCTCTACTATCAGGTTCAGTGTAGCTGGATTTATGTCGAGGTCTTTGATCCACTTGGATTTAAGTTTTGTGCATGGTGACAGATATGGATCTATTTGCAGCCTTCTACATGTTGACATCCAGTTATGCCAGCTCCATTTCTTGAAGATGCTTTCTTTTTTCCATTGTTCATTTTTGGCTTCTTTGTCAAAAATTATATGTTCATAGGTGTGTGGGTTAATGTCAGGGTCTTCAATTTGATTCCATTGGTCCACATGTTGGTTTTTATGCCAGTACCAAGCTGTTTTTATTATACTAGCTCTATAGTAGAGCTTGAGGTTGGGGATTGTGATGCTACAGATGTTGTTTTATTGTACAGGATTATTTTGGCTATCCTGGCTCTTTTGTTTTTCCATGTGAAGATGAGTATTATTCTTTCCAGATCTGTGAAGAATTGTGTTGGTAATTTGATGGGAATTGCTTTGAATCTGTAGATTGCTTTTGGTAAGATCACCATTTTTACTATATTAATCCTGCATATCCTGGAGCATGGGAGATCTTACCATTTTCTGACATCTTCAATTTCCTTTTTCAGGGACTTAAAGTTCTTGTCATATAGGTCCTTCACATGCTTAGTTAGCGTAACCCCAAGGTATTTTCTATGATTTGTGGCTATTGTAAAGGGTGATGTATCTCTGATTTCCTTCTCAACCTGTTTGTCTACTGTATATAGAAGGGCTACTGATTTTTTTGAGTTGATCTTATATCCTTCTATGTTGCTGAAGGTTTTTATTAGTTGTATCAGATTCTTGGTTGAATTTTTGGGGTCTCTCATGTATACTAACATGTCATCAGCAAATAGGGAGAGCTTGACTTCTTCCTTTCTAATTTGTATCCCCTTAATCTCATTATGTTGTCTTATAGCTCTGGCTAGAACTTCAAGTACTGTATTGAATAAGTAGGGGGAGAGGGGACAGCCTTGCCTTGTTACTGATTTTAGTGGTATTGCTTGGAGTATCTCTCCAATTAATTTGATGTTGGCTGTTGGCTTGCTGTAGATTGCCTTTATTATGTTTAGGTATGTTCCCTGTAATCCTGATTGCTCCAATACCTTTATCATGAAGGGGTGTTGGATTTTGTCAAATGTCTTTTGTGCATCTAGTGAGATGATCATGTGGTTTTTTTTCTTTGAGTTTGTTTATATGGTGTATTACATTGATGGATTTTCATATGTTGAACCACCCTTGCATCACTGGGATGAAATTTACTTGACCATGGTGGATAATTGCTTTGATGTGTTCTTGGAGTCTGTTTGCCAGAACTTTATTGAGTATTTTTGCATCAATGTTCATGAGGGAGATCGGGCTGTAGTTCTCTTTCTTTGTTGCATCTTTGTTTGGTTTAGGAGTCAGGGTCATTGTAGGAGGAGTTTGGTAATATACCTTCTGCTTCTCTTGTGTGGAAAATTTAAAGAGTATTGTTATTAAGTCTTCTTTGAAGACCTGGTAGAATTCTGCAGTTAAACCATCAGGTCCAGGGCTTTTTTTGGTTGGGAGACTTTTAATGACTGATTCTATTTCCTTAGGGTTTATTGGACTATTTAAATGGATTATCTGGTCTTGATTTAACTTAGGTATGTGATACCTATCCAGAAAATTATCCATTTCTTTATGATTTTCCAGTATTGTGGAGTATATTTTTGATATATGACCTGATTATTCTCTGGATTTCCTCATTGTCTGTTGTTATGTCCCACTTTTCATTTCTGATTTTGTTAATTTGGATGCTCTCTCTCTGTCTTTTGGTTAGTTTGGATAAGGCTTTGTCTATCTTGTTGATCTTCTCAAAGAACCACCTCTTTGTTTCATTAATCCTTTGTATTGTTCTCTTTATTTCTATTTTATTGATTTCAGCTCTCAATTTGATAATTTACTGGCATCTGTTCCTCCTGGGAGACTATGCTTCTTCCTGTTTAAGGGCTTTCAGGTGTGCTGTCAAGTCACTAGGGTGATATTTCTCCAGCTTCTTTATGTGGGCATTCAGTGCTATGAATTTCCCTCTTAGCACTGCTTTCATAGTATCCCATAAGTTTGGGTATGTGGTGTATTCATTTTCACTGATTTCTAGGAAGTCTTTCATTTCTTTCTTTTTTTCTCCCTTAACCCATTGGTGATTCAGTTGAGCATTATTCGGTTTCCATGAGATTGTAGGATTTCAGAAGTTTTTTCTGTTGCTAAAATCTAACTCTAAACCATGGTGGTCCGATAGAACACAGGAGGTTATTCCAATTGTTTTGTATCTGTTGAGATTTGTTCTGTGGCCAAGTATAAGGCTGATTTTAGAGAAGGTTCCATGGGGTGCTGAGAAGAAGGTATATTCTTTTTTGTTTGGATGGAATATTTTTGTAGATATTTATTAAGTCCATTTGAGCCATAACATCAGTTAATCCCATTAT
>NW_023412406.1:0-4793 GCF_903995425.1 Onychomys torridus
CAGCTCTCTCTGCATGGAACAGCGCACAGTATGAAGTCAGGGAGCCAGCACTGCTGGGGTCTTAGTGCAAGGAGACAGAAGCCACAAGCCTGCTGTACCTGTAGCCAAGAATCAGGTCCCTTCCAGGCAAAACACACACACACACACACACACACACACACACACACACACACACACACACACACGTGCGCGCGGGCTCTAAGTGCCCAGGGAGACCCAAAAAAGGCATCAACTCCCTTGAGTTGATGTTACAGGCAATTATGGGCCTCTGGATGTGGTTGCTGGGAATTGAACCTGGGTCGTCCGCAAAGACATTTGGTGCTCTTAACCACTGAGCCACCTAAGCCACCTCTCTAGTACCCTTTAAGAGACATTTTTAAAGAGTTCTTTAAAGGACTCATGTTCCTCAAGTTGACAAGAGGAAGGAGTGGTCGTAGAGAAGACCTCAGCCCCAGTACTGCTGGGCTGTAAAAAGCGGCATGACAGCAGGCTGAAAGACAGCCTGGCCCAGAGACCCTGTGGGTTGGAGCAGCACCTGGGACAGAAATGGGAATAACCACATACGTTTACAAAGAAAGAGAATTTCCTTCTCGGATTGACATCTTGATTAAAGAAGTCACTCAAAATGAAAAAAACAAAAAACGAAAATTTCAACTCCAACAGTTTGGAGGAGAGATTCAAAACCTATCTTTATAAGGACATTCCATGGTCTGAAACAGAGTCCCCAAAACTCCCTGCTCTCAGTCGGCCCTCTCCAAATCACACGAAAGTGGAACTCAAAGCAGATATTCAAACACAAGGAAATTAGCGCTTTGTAAAATCTCTTTACACTGCAATCACACTGTTGAATGATAACTGCCAGGCCTACTTTACAAAAACACAATGCACGATTAACTGTTGGACAGCTTATCCATTGCAAGTAAAAGCAGATTCTGACAGTCCTCTCCAGCACCTCTCAATCCGTACGGTCTACAACCTGAGACCGTCTAAGCCTACAGACTGCCTTGTGTCTGCACTAAAAGTCTTTGCTAGAACAACTCACTGCTCTAGTTCTTCTTAAAATCACAAGAGTCCCTTCAGAAGGACATGAAAATCTGTCAAATTATATACGCTGGTTAGATGTTTGTCAACTTGATGCAAGCTGGAGTCACCGCCGAGAAAAATGCCTCCATCAGCTCAGCTTGTGAGGCATTTCCTTGATTAATGACTGATGGAGGAGGGCCCAGGCCACTGTGGGTGGGGCCAACCCTGGGCAGGTGGTCCTGGGCTGTGTAAAAAGCAGGCTGAGCAAGCCATGGGGAGCAAGCCAGTCAGCAGCACCCTTCCATGGCGTCTGCTTCATTTCCTGCCTTGGGTTCCTGCCCTGACTCTGTTCATAATGGACCTGTGAGCCAAACCCTCTCCTCCCCAAGTTGCTTCTGGTCATGGTGTTTATCATGGCAATAGAAAGCCAACTAGAACATCATGCAGGAACCAGTGAAAGACTTCTTGGTCTACGCTCTGGAGTTCCTACTTCCTTCCCTAAGTGGAGATGCCCCCTTGACTGACGGGAGCTGGGTTCTGTTCTGTAACAATCACACAGCTCATCTTCAAGGCAGGGCCGTTCAGAGACATCTCTACATTTTATGGCTGTTCGTGAAAATCACCCAGTAATGGTCTCAGGTGGTACCCGAGCCTAGGGTGGACCAGAAGGGGTTCCCACACCTGGTTGCCCACACAGGTAACCTGGGCCCTTTGTTAATACACACCCACAAGCCTCATTTGAAATACAGCTCAAGAAAGCCACCTCCCTGGAAGGCTGGAGAAGGCTGGCCTCAGAGGAATGCACTGGATGTTTAGCTGCTGCCCTACTTAGGTTTCTACTGCTCTGATAAAATACTGTGACCCAAAGCAACTGGGGGCAGAAAAGCTTTACTTCAACTTCCAGCTTGTAGTCTGTCAACCAGGGAAGCCATGGCAGGACCCTAGGGACCGGAACTGATGCCAAGGCCGGGAAGGAACACTGCTTACTGGCTTGCTCCTTGTGGCTTGCTCAGCCTGTTTTCTTACAGCACCCAGGGTGACACCACCCACAGTGACCTGGGCCTCCCACACCAATTGCCAATCAAGAAAATGGCCCCCAGGCTTGCTCACAGGCCCATCTGGTGGAGGCACTTTCTCAACTGAGGTTCCCTCCTCAGGGACCTCCAATGACCCAGCTTGTGACAAGTTAACATAAAACTACCAGTGTGTACAGCTGGTAAGCACTGAAGGCTGGTGGGCAGTCATGAGGCACTCACCTAAGGGGGGCAATTACCGCTCACTCAGGAGCAGCCTAGGCTTCCAGGTACTGGGTTGTAATGTACCAGGCCACCCCACGTGCCTCTCCCCTACATGCCTACATACATTCTTGCCACATCCTACCATCCACCACCAATGTTCAGCTTCGAGAGCCGTGAGCTAAACCATCTTGTTTCAGCCCAGCCTCATGTATACTGCTATACCATACAGACTAAGTCACCTGGAATCTACATGTTAACAAATTTAAGCATTTGGAAATGTTGAGGGGACTATCACATACACTAAAGCCTGACATGCATCGGGACAGGCAGCTACCCAAGAACTCAAGGGAACTACATGGGGCTATTTCCATAATGCCCTTGTCCTTTTCCAATCCTTCTCTTCACTTCATAAACGATATACAAACTCGTGCACAGTCACCCTCAAGGATCTGCAGAAGATAACTGTAAGTTTAGTATGAGAAGCCTTGAGCCTTCCCCAGCATGCAATAATGCAAATAGCAGTAGATCACCTTTTCCCTTTCCGGGCGTATTCTATTAGAGCTAAAGATAAGTCACACCCCTCGGAGAAAACCGTGCTGTCATAGCTGATATATGCAAATCTTCTCTAATGAGACTGCTACTCTCTTTCCTAAACCCTCAGTTCCGTATTTACAAAGACGGCTTTCTTCCCCAAAAGTCAAAATGTCTCCGGTATGCATACATTGGAGGCAAGGCACAAATGAATTATTTTGTCCAGCCTTTCTCCCTTAAAAAAGTCAAAAACAGAAACAAAAACTGCTCAGAATGCCATCTCCGAAAACCACCCCCAAGTTCCTCCTCAGTAGGTGAAGTCTTTATTTCTTTATTTATTACTTTATTTTTGTTTGTTTGTTTCAAGACAGGGTTTCTCTATGTAACAGCCATGGCTGGCCTGGAACTCACAGAGATCCATCTGCCTCTGCTTCTGCCTCTGCCTCCAGAGTATTGGGATTAAAGGTATGCACCACCACACCCTGTTCGGACCCAAATTCCCAGCACCCCTTTGGTTTTTTCGAGATAGGGTTTCTCTGTGTAGTTTTGGTGCCTGTCCTGGAACTCACTCTGTAGCCCAGGCTGGCCTTGAACTCACAGAGATCCGCCTACCTCTGCCTCCCGAGTACTGGGATTAAAGCCGTGTGCCACCACCGCCCAGCTTCCTGACGCAAATTTCGAACTGTCAATCTGAACAATTTACATGCACCCAAAAACTCAACTTGTCCAGAAATCATCACCCTCACCTCCCCGCCCCCTCAAAATTAAAAGTTGAGTTATGACTGTATACCTCAACTTATACTTAATGGATTTTCTATTATACATATTTAACCACAATAAAAAAATTCTTTTAATTCTGGCCCACATGTAAGTGTCAGAACCCAGACACTATCTTCCAGCAAGTTTCTTATAGGAACTGGTATTTCAATGAATGGGTGTAGCTCAGTGGTAGAGCACATGCCTACCTTGCACAAAGATCCTGGATTTAAGTATTTAAGTGTGTGCGCGCGTGCGTGCATGCGTGCGTGCGTGTGTGTGTGTGTGTGTGTGTGTGTGTGTGCCTGAAGAGGCCAGGAGAGAACATCACATCCTAGTGGCTGTAGTTACAGACAATACTAAGCTGACTGACATGGATCTGGGAACCGCACTCTGGTCCTCTGGAAGAACAGCAAGTGCTCTAACCATTGAGTCATCTCCCCAGTCTGAAGACCCTGGGATGATCTCCAGGTGGAAAAAAAAATAAAACAGGAAACGAAAAAAGTGACTCATTCTGACCCCAATCCTCTCAGCCCACTACCCCAACCAATCGCGGAGTCTGGAAGCTTCTCAGTTTTTGTTTTTTGTTTGGTTGGTTTTGGTGGTTTTTTTTGGGGGGGGGGGGTTGTTTTGTTTTGTTTTGTTTTTCGAGACAGGGTTTCTCTGTGTAGCTTTGCTCCATTCCTGGAACTCGCTTTGGAGACCAGGCTGCCTCGAACTCACAGAGATCCGCCTGCCTCTGCCTCCTGAGTGCTGGGATTAAAGGCGTGCACCACCACTGCCTGGCTCATTTTTTGTTTTTAAAACTACCACACAAAGTAATGTAGGTTTCATGACGGCATCTTCCAATCCCTGTGTCGTTCATTACGCTGCTCTCTGCTTACTGTTCCCCAGGGCTACACAAGCCCCTCTAATCCCTGTCTCACAGACCAGCCAGAATCAGCTTCCCTAGGTGGAAGTCAAGCATGTGCAGCCCCTCATCAAGGCCACCCACAAGTCAGCGACCTGGTACGCACGGCCCCCCTGACCTGGCTCCCCACATATCTCCCCACCTCTTAAACTCCTCTGGCTGCTGCTCTTTCTCCACTTGAACCCTTCACCCCACATTCTTCCTGCTGGCAGGCTTCCTGTCCCTTCAGTTACCTGGTTTCTCCTTCCCCTTCCGGGTGGAGCTTACGGGGGCATCCCTTCCTCCAGGAAGCCTTCACTGATCTGAAGGGTTCTCAAACCTCAACACTACTGACG
>NW_023412407.1:0-9622 GCF_903995425.1 Onychomys torridus
CAGTGGCTATGATGTCTACCTATGTTTTTCACAGGATTGGGCATAAAAATTTATTATGGATAATGGAATGGTTTCATAATATTTTGCCCCATGCTGATATTATGCTTTGCTAAAGAAGAGAGATAAGAGAGAAAGAGGTATGGGTTTTATTTGGTGGTATTAGTTATATAAAAATTCTCCAAACCTCCTTAAGCAGCCACATACCAATGCATTGGTTTAATAATCAAAATTATATTCACTGGTTCCCCACACCATACTTGGATGGCATTGATTTTTATTTCTGTCAGTGGTGCCTTATGAAATGTATTACATGGTTTGTTCATGTTACTCCAGATAAAGTTCCCATAACACTGCACTTTAATTATTCTAGAGCTACAGGAGTATCTCAAGATGGGCTCAGAAAACCCTAGTTAGACTACCACCAATCACTATTCTCCATTAGCCTCTATATACCTGGAAGACATAAGTGCTTATTGAGTGTCCAGAGTGATAAAGTTTGTAGTTCATCATATCATATAATCATCATTAGATAATTCACAGAAGATATATTTTCCTTTAAGCCAATAAGGAACACGGTAGCCAGAACTTTCTATAACATGAGGAATGTTAAATTTCAAACAGCTATTATGTTCACAACACACAGTGTGTAAGCCTATTCTCAGTAAGGCATGTCTCCCAGCAATGAAGTTGTGCTTCAGCATACCAACAGGATAAACTCTGCAAGGAACACAGTCTTTGCACATCCTTCTCAATGCTGACCCAAAGTCACCAGATATTTGTGGTGGGATGTTGTTGTGTATGCTGTGAATATGTGTCGCTCTGACTGGTTGATAAATAAAAAGCTGATTGGCTCATAGCTAGGAAGGAAATACAGGTGGTCACTCAGATGAGGAGAGTTCTGGAAATTCGAGGAAGGACAGAGTCAAGATTCACCAGCCAGACACAGAGGAAGAAAGATGACAATGTAGAACTGAGAAAAGATACCAAGCCCCATGGCTACACATATAAAAATGTGGTTTAATTTAAGTGTAGTCAGTAATCAGCTTAAGCCATTGGCCAAGCAGTTATAATTAATATAAGCCTCTGTATATTTACTTGGGGACATGAGTGGGAGAGATTTGTCCTGACTGCTGGCCAGCTTGGACAGAGGAAAACGTCCAACTACATTTGACTGCACAATGTAGAACAAGAGTTTTCACCTAAAACCAGAGAAAGTTTTAAAAAGAAAATTCCAAAATAGAACAAAAACGAGCTTTCTAGTTTTGGCTCTCATGTAAGCCACGAACTACAGTATGGAGGATTGGCAGTGGCATGTGGCTTGAGTGCAGTATTGTAGATTCCTGCCACTGTACAGAGAGGTGTCTCCAAGCTGCACAGCAGCATGGTACATAGTGGATATAACTTTTGCTAGAACAGAGAAAAAAATTGGTTTCTGGGCTACATGCTGTTTGATGGAGTCATAGACCCAGTGCTTCCAAGAGTTGGTGGTGCACATGGCTCCCAGAGCTGGTGGTAACTGTACTACCACTATATTGGGAAGTTGAAATGGGCAGAGTCAGCAGCCAGGCTTCAGTACTAGCCACTGCATTTGAAAGCAATAGATTCACAATAAGACAGATTAAGATAGAATAAGACTTTAAATGGTTTACAGTGTGTGTGAAAATGTACGTAGGTTTGGAAGAGTAAGAAATTGAACATAGACAGTTGTATAAAGAAATAGTTTTAAAAATAAAGTCTTTAAAGAGACAGTAAAGGTAATATAAAAAATAAGCCACATAAGATGGATATTACACAGAGTTTCTGGATTGTGTTGTCTTTGGGATTTTTAACTGCAGAAAGACATTTGATTGTAAAGGCTGCTAAAATAAATTTAAATATATATATTTACAGTGATCTTCAAAATTTCGTATCTAAGGATATGTTGTTTTGGAAAAGAGGTTCTGCTCCTGTTTCCACAGGAAATGAGAACCTATGGATCACTTCCAAGCTAATATGTTTTCATAAAGGAAAAGCCTCTGAGAGGTCTCTGGATGTTCCAACATGCAAAATCAGCTTCAAGACAACTGGCTCAGATAATGCAGCATCACAGACTACTCCAGTCAAGACTTGACCATAATTCTTAGTTTTCTCAGGATCCCCATAAGATACCACTGCCAACAACCAGCAGAAAGTAGTGTAAGAAGCTATGCCCAAATTCTCAAAATATACTTTATAAATGTATATTTTTATTGAATGGGGTTGATTATAAATGCAATCTCTTTCTAAAGAAGAAAAGGGATATTAATAGATATGATAGGATAAAGAGCAACAACTGGAGGACATGGGGATGGAGGGGAGGAGCTGGGGGGAAGGTGAGGGTGTGGTCGGGGGGAGGACAGGGGAAGCCATGGCTGATGTGTAAAATTAAAATACAAATGTAATAAATAAAAAAGGAGAAAAAAGAGTAACAACTTGATTAAAATGTTTTATATTGCTATGGATTTTAGTTTATTGATACAAATTTAAAGTTAATTTTGTTATATTGTATGTATATCTACTCTTGTTTAAGGTTAATGTTGTACAGCTCATTTGAAATTGTAATGTATAATTAAGAAATACAGATTAATAATTAGTCATCCATGATATCAAACTTATAGTCATGTTTGTTAAGTATTTTAGGTATATAAAAGTGTATTTCAATTATGTAGGTGATCTTCAAACACTTGAAAGCCCACAGAATATGGCATTTAAAATGTTTTAAGCACTTTGACTCTGGACATTGGGACATGCCTGCTTCTGGCAGCACCATTCTACTTCAGAGAGGATAATGGGCATTGAAGGAACTCATTTTGGGTCTGCTTTCTTTGTGGCAAAAGTTAGCCACTGGGTAAAAAAGTGTCTGCATTGACTGCTTGACAGTATGTTGTGTAAAGTAGATATGCAGACCCATAGGAAGGTGACCACTGAAATTTCCAAGATGAGCTGGTTCTTTAGGTTCCTGCTAAATATTCTATAGGACACAGGGAGAAGCAAGTAAATAACTCTAGACCTATTGGCTGAAGATGGATGCCACAATGATACAGAGGAAATTTGGATGTCTGTCCTGGCAGGCAGCTGTCTCTGTCATTCTAGAATTTTGGACGTTGCTTATAATGCTCTTTCTGTTTACTAAGGTAATATTATATCCTTCTGAGGTCTTTGATGTAGTTGAAAACTAGGTACTTATAATTTTCCTTGTTTATGATAAAAGATAAATAGATCTGAAATTTAGACTCACAAATGTAGGATAGATAATAGAATATTTTCTTTAATTTTGCCAAATACAAATAGACTCAATATTGTAACTATAATTCTTGCTTGATAACTGTTTTTGTTAAATGTAATTTTACTATGTTAAAGTTACAATCTTCCTTTTTTATTAGACAGAAAAGGGGAAGTGCTATGGGATGTTGTTCTGTATGAATTGAATAGGTGTTGCTCTGATTGGTTGATAAATAAAACTCTGATTGGCCAGTAGCCAGAAGGAAGTATAGGGGGGAAACAGATGAGGAGGATTCTGGGGAGATGGAGGACAGAGTCAGGAGCTTTCAGCCAGACACAGAAGAAGCATAATGACAAGGCAGAAGGAGAAACAGTACCAAGCCACATGGCTAAACATAGATAAGAATTATGGGTTAACTTAAGTGTCAGAGCTAGTCAGTCATAAGACTGAGCCAATGGCCAAGCAGTTATAATTAATATAAACTTCTGTGTGTTTACTTGTGGGAGAGATTTGTCCAATGGCCAGCTGACTGGGACACAGGAAAACATCCAACTACAGCTACTCTTACATTAATTCCATCATGGAAGAATGAGTAACAAGACATACCTCACAAATAAATAGTTAGATCTGGAAACACACATTTTGAGTAAACTAACTTTGATCCAGATGTAGAAGCACCATATGTTTTATATAATTTCAGGAGTTATTCTTAAAACTTCAGTGTGTGTGTGTGTGTGTGTGTGTGTGTGTGTGTGTTTCATTTGGATATATCCATAGATATTAGGAAATTTGTCAGTTGCCATTAGAATAGTACTTAAAAGGATGGTGAATGTTACAACCTTCTATAGTGGAATAAAGAGCAGTCAAGGTACAGAAAGGTTTTAATGGCAGGGCAGATGTGTGTTGTTTCTTGATTTTACTCTATTGGCTCTTTGATTTTTTGGTGGCCCTATCACCAAGCTCCCAAGTAAATACACAAAGAGACTTACTATTACTAATAAATACCAGCCTTAACTTGGCTAATGTCTATCCGATGTTTCTTTACTTGAATTATCCCATCTACTTGCCTGTGGGCTTTCTTCTTTTCTCACTTCTGTAATCTTACCTTCAGTCTCACTCTGTGGATGGCTGTGTGACTATGTGGCGGACTCAGTCTTATTTTGTGTTTTTCTTCCCTTCTCCCAGATTTCTCCTTCTATCTATTCTCGCTGCCTGCCAGCCCAGCCTATCTTTTCTCCTGCCTTATTACTGGTCATTCAGAACTTTTGGTCCAATCAGGTGTTTTAGGCAGGCAAAGTGACAGAGCTTCAGTATTAAAGAAATGCCACACGAAACAATACAATGCATCTTTGCACCATTAAATGAATGGTCCACAGCATAAACAAACTTAACATATCTTAAAACAATATTTTGCAGCAGATGTGAGGAGAAGATAGAGCATGGAATAGAGAGAGGGATAACCAACCTTAAATACATTTCAAAATGCTCATATGGAAAATTAATTCTCCTTGAATACATACAATGATGTATATTGAGAGTTTAGTTGGAGTTCCCTTAGATTGGGTTAATAATTCCACTAAAAGAGACAACAGAAATATAAAGAAAATTCCAAGTTTTGGAACAGCTGGCTTTCCTCTTAGTTGTTAGACAGTGGGTTACAATTGACCCCATAAGTATTTCATGTTATGCCAATGCACTTGGTTTCTTTTCAGATCTTGTCAGTATGGTCCTTTCATTGAAGACTCCATATCCTTGAGTCATAGAACATGGAGAAATTGAGCTTAGGTGATATGAAGGTTAATTTCTACTGGCTAGTATTTATTGTATTAGAATTTGATATGACAAGGATAGAGGAGAAAAGGAAATCACTTACCTTATCCACCTGACATTAATCTGCACACCCATGAACATATGATTTTTGACAAAAAGACAAGACTGTACAATGGAAAAAAGAAAGCATCTTCAACAAATGGTGTTTTTATAACTGGATGTCAACATGTAGAAGGCTGCAAGTAGATCCATATCTGTCACCGTGCACAAAACATAACTCCAAGTGGATCAAAGACCTCACATAAATCCAGTTACTCTGAACCTGATAGAAGAGAAAGTAGGAAGTACTCTTGAACGGCATTGGCACTGGAGATCACTTCCAAATATAACACCAGTAGCACAGACACTGAGAGAAACAATTAATAAATGGGAACTCTTGAAACTGAGAAGCTTTTGTAGAGCAAAGGACACGGTCAACAAGACAAAGCGACAACCTACAGAATGGGAAAAGTTCTTCACCAACCCCACGTCCAACAGAGGGCTGATATCCAGAATATATGAAAGAACTCAAGAAATTAGACATCATAAATGCCCAACAGTCCAATAAAAACATGGACTATAAGAGATAAACAGAGAATTCTAAACAGAGGAAGCTCAAGTGTCTGAAAGACATCTAACAAAGTGCTCAACATCCTTAACGCATCAGGGAAATGTAAATCAAAATGACTCTGAGATACCACCTTACACCTGTCAGAAAGGATAAGTTCACAAACACTGAAGACAGCTTATGCTGGAGTGGTTATCTTTAGTTATCTTCTATGTTCCATTCCTAGGTCATGATACATCCTTAAGAACACATTCCTCAGTTTACACATCCATTTTAAGATTGACTTTATTTTATTTTTTCTTTATTATATTTGTGTTTTATTTTCACACATCAGCCATGGGTCCCCTGTCCTACCCCGTCCCTCCCCCACCACCCCTTTTTTCCCATTCCCTTTCCTCCATTCCCATGTCCTTCAGTGCCAAGACTCCCATGGGGATTCATTTAAAACTGGTGGATTCAGTACAGGCAGGTCTTGTCCCCTCCTTCCAGGCTGAGCAAAGTGTCCCTGTGTAAGCCCAAGGTTCCAAACAGCCAGCTCATGCACTAAGGACAGGTCCAGGACCCACAGCCTGGATGCCTCCCAAACAGTTCAAGCTATTCAATTGTCTCACTTATCCAGAGGGCCTGATCCAGCTTGGGGCTCCACAGCCTTTGCTTCATAATTCATGTGCTTCCATTCATTTGGCTATTTGTCCCTGTGCTTTTTCCAATCTGGGTCTCAACAATTCACACTCTTTTTTTGGAGCTGGGGATTGAACCCAGGGCCTTGTGCTTGCCAGGCAAGTGCTCTACCACTGAGCTAAATCCCCAACCCAACAATTCACACTCTTACAGTCCCTCCTCTTTCTCAACAATTGGACTCCTGGAGCTCTACCTGGGGCCTGGCCAAGGATCTCTGCATCCACTTCCATCACTTATTGGATTAGAGTTCCAGCACGACTGTTAGTGTGTTCAGTCACCTGATGACCAGACTAGGTCAGTTCAGGCTTTCTCTTGACCCACTCCCAGCAGTCTACAGAGGATATATCATTGTGGATTTCTGGGGACCTCTCGAGCGCTTTGCTTCTTCCTGTTCTCATGTGGTCTTCACTTATCATGGTCTGTTACTCCTTGTTCTCCCTTTCTGTTCTTGATCCAGCTGGGATCTCCTGATCCCCTAAGCTTTCTTTCCCTTGAACCTTGCCCTTCATTACTCCCACTGTTGTCCAGGTTGTTCATGTAGATCTCATCCATTTCTCTGTCATTGGGTGATGACCTTCTCTATCATATCTATCTTTGTCTCTCTCTCTTTTTCAGTGTGTGTGTGTGTGTGTGTGTGGTGTGTGTGTGTGTGTGAGTGTGTGTGTGTGAGTGTGTGTTTTGTGTCTTTGTATGTGCTATAGGTACAGTTGCTTTTATAGGTCAGATATTTTGAATCCCTTTGAACTGGAGTTAAATGCTGACTGGATGCTAATAACTGAACTGGATCTTCTGTAAGATCACTCAGTGCTCTTTAACACACAGGCTATTTTGAGCCTCAACTTGGAACTCCCAAACATCCACACTGTAACCTTAACATCATCTGTCCTTACTGAGTTGCTTTACCATCAGCCTCATTTTCTGTTCCATGTATAAAAGAGAAGGTGAAGTATTTTTTATGTGATGTTAGCGATGTATTCAGAGTTAAACTGAAAACAAATAGATGTGATAATTTATTTTACATATCATTTTGCATATTCTGGGAAACTGGCCTCATTTTCCTGCACACAGAAAGCAGAAAATTATTTCAGAATTGTAAAATTGACAGTCAGTTATGTATTAATAGGAAAAATATTAGCATAAGAAAGTTTTATATTTTTGTAAATTTGTAATTGACACATGGTGATTTCATGTTCAGCAGCCAACAATGAACTTTTTATATTCATATGTATATGATGTAATATTGCAGGAAGCTAACAAACACTAAGAAAAATAATTGTATATGTAAAATAAGAAGAAATATAATAGGAAGCATGAAGATGTAAACACGGACTAAAACTGAACCTGTTATATTGATATACAGATGGCAAGCTCAAAAAAAATCAAATAAAATTTATAATAAGAACAAATCAATATTTCTATAACCTGGCTTCTGGAAATTTGTTTAAAAGCTTATGGAACAGATAACCTTACCAGGAAGAACCACTTCAGTGATACATGCCTATTTAAAAAAATTTTGTTTCTTCCAAAATCATATACAAACTGTCTCCACTTCCAGCCTTTTCTTTGAGCTCTCTGACTTGTATCTACAAACAGGATTGTCTTCATGGGTAAGCTGGTCATGGATTACTTTAACCTGTTTGTTGCAGTTACCTTCCAAAGTTAAGTAAGACTATGGAAAAAGAAACTTTTGGGTGGACCCTAAAGACAACAGACACTTAGAAACAGGAAGGACCCAGCACTCAGGAGCAGAGAAGAGGCAGGCAGATGTCTGTGGTTCGAGACCAACCTGGGATACAAAGCGAGTTCCAGGAAAGGTGCAAAGCTACACAGAGAGACCATGTCTCAAAAAAAAAAAAAAGCAACAAAAAGGGAACAGGAAGGCAAAAAGGACAGATATCAGTGCTGTGGGCTCACATTGGATGATACAATATGGAGAAGTTGCCCAGAGAATGTTAGTATGACTCATTGGAAAGAATATGCTTCTGAGATCTGTTGCTATACATGCCACATCTAATGCACAGTAACACCAGAATAGTTCTTTAATTCCCACAGCCACAATGAAATGATAATATATGTGTTGAGATATATATTCATTATCTTTAATTATTTCTACACATGTCTATCTGTGATATAATCAGATTGTAACACATAACAGATTATAAATTATTACAATACAAAATATAATTTAAAATGAAATGAATTTAAAGGGATTTGAATATATAAACAAGCCACAATAAACACATCCAAAGTCCAAAATGAAGCATCCCTTGGACAGTTTTTGTGCCTGAGTCTACTGATGCTTGTCTCCCATATGCCCAGCTCCTTCATGTGTACTCCACACATCAAGTATAGAAACTAAGTTCTCATATCCTCTTTTTCCTTCTCCATAGAAGGACTAATTTCAGAAGTGAAACACAGACCAGAAGAAAGAAATAGAAACTAGGTTAGGAGTTATAGAATGAATTTCATTTTCAAGCCTACAAGTCAAAAAAAGAAGAGTCACAGATGAGATTCAAGTTGAGCCCTCAAACATGAATTAACATGGACTTGAGAGTGAATCACATTTTTAACCCTCCAAAGCATATTGTTCTTGGTCAGAGGAGTCCTCACCTCTGGTCTTCTGGATTGTTGTGATAGTCTCAATATCATACAGATAGAATTGTCCCGCAAGACGCTCACATTAGTAGAGAGTGATATACGGTAATTTTAGCTAAAAATTGCAAAGAATCCCATAGTCTCTTGGAGAAGTGGAAATTTTGTACACCTTCCAAGGAGCTAACTCATCTTACCGAAACTGCTGATGCAACCTTTTGGTCTGTTAGTGATTTTGGTGTAGCCTGTCCACATTACCTACAGCATAGACCTCAGAGAAGTACCTGGGATTCTCATCTTTCTTTTTCCATTACCTACACCCCATTCCATCTTCCTTTTTTATCAACTAGAGTCTCTGATCATGTTTATGCCTCACAACTTGCTTTCAGGAAGACACATGATATGTGTGATCTTTTACTCAAGGCCTATGGCTTTCAATGGTATTGGCTACTCTCTACCTCTTCTTCCTCAGTTTTAGGACTTTATTGGCTTGGTGCACTTATTCTTTCATTTCTCATTCATTGAGTCTCATCATTCCTCATTTAAGAAATAAGCAAGCATATCAGTATCATTAACCCAGTAAATAATGTGGAACAAAGAAGAAATAGTCTCCATTTTAAAGAAAGGTCTGATTTTGGAGTAATGGTGAGTAACTAAAAGTGATTGCACATGCTAGTCTCATTTTTGAACTACCATGAGACTCATGAAGGAAATATAGAGAGAAGAAATGA
>NW_023412408.1:0-43926 GCF_903995425.1 Onychomys torridus
GAGATGAGCAATGAGAGGACTCAGATGAGTGAAGGGAGGAAAACCTGCAGTTTGGACGTCTTGTATGACTGAAGAATAAAGAAAATAATAAAAAAGAAATAAGCCAAAACTGTACAATGGAAAAAAGAAAGCATCTTCAACAAATGGTGCTGCCATAACTGGATGTCAACATGTAGAAGGCTGCAAATAGATCCATATGTGTCACCGTGCACAAAACTTAAGTCCAAGTGGATCAAAGACCTCAACATAAATCCAGTTACTCTGAACTTAATAGAAGAGAAGTAGGAAGTAGTCTTGAATGCCTTGGCATAGGAGATCACTTCCTAAATATAACACCAGTAGCACAGACACTGAGAGAAACAATCAATCAATGGTACCTGTTGAAACTGAGATGCTTTTTTAGAGCAAAGGAAATGGTCAACAAGACAAAGTGACAGCCTACAGAATGGGACAAGGTCTTCACAAACCCCACATCTGACAGAGGGCTGATATCCAGAATATATAAACCAAAAAAACTCAAGTAATTAGACATCAAAATACCCAACAGTCCAATTAAGAAATGGGTTATAGAACTAAATAGAGAATTCTCAACAGAGGAAGCTCAAATGGCTGAAAGACATTTCAGGATTTGCACAACATACATAGGCATCAGGGAAATGCAAACCAAAATGACTCTGAGATACAATCTTATACCTGTCAGAATGACTAAGTTCAAAAATACAGAAGATACCTTATGCTGGAGAGGATGTGGTGAAAGGGGAACTCTCCTCCACTGCTGGTGGGAATGCAAGCTTGTACAGCCACTTTGGAAATCAATATAGCACTTCCTTAGAAAATTGGGAATCCATTGCCCCCAATAGCCAGCTGTAGCACTCTTGGGCACATACCCAAGGAATGCTCAATCATACCACAAGGGCATTTGCTGAGCTATGTCCATATCAGCATTGTTTGTAATAGCTATAATGTGGCAACAACCTAGATACCCTTCAACTGAAAAATGGATAAAGAAAATGTGGTAAATATCCACAATAGAGTACTACTCAGAGTACTCTATTACTCCCGTAGGCTCTCTTTCCCCTGGAAACTTGCCCTTCACTACTCCCACTGTTGTCCAGGTTGTTCATGTAGATCTCATCCATTTCTGTCATTGGGCAATCTCTGTGTCTTCCCTAGAGTCCTGTTTTCTAGGTGGTCTCCCTGGAGTTGTGAGTAGCAGTCTAGTCATCTTTGTTTTACATCTAGTATCCTCCTATTAATAATATACATATTAAACTCAAGAAATCAGAAAAACAATACAAATATTCTCATGTGATAAATGGCTAATATAAAAAATATACCTACTGACAACAAGAAATCAGATAAATAAAACAAAAATTCTCATCTGATCAATGTCCAATATCCAAAATATACATGTTGAACACATTATACTAGTTAAACAAAACAAAAAAATCTTGCATCATAAAGGACCAATATCGATATTATACATATTGAACACAAGAAATCAAATAAATAGCACAAAAAAATCTCATCTGATAGAGGTCAAATATCCAAAGTACACCTTTTGACCTTAATTAGATAAATAAAACAAAAATTCCTATCTGATAAAGAAGTAATATAAAAAATGTATACATTGAACCCAAGAACTCAGATAAGTAACACAAAAATTCTGATTCGATAAAGGTCAAATATCCAAAATATACATATGGAAAAAAAGAAATGAAATGAAACAAATATTTTCAACATGAACATACTAATGTCCAAAATATACATTTTAAACACAAAAATCAGAGGAATAAAACAAAAATTCTCATCTGATAAAGGTTTAATACCTGAAATATATGTATAGAACATACATAATTAGATAAGAAAAAAGACTAATATCAAAAACATACATATTGAACACAAGAAATCTGAAAAACAAAACACAAATTCTTATCTGATAAAAATCCAATGTCAAAAACATACGTATTGAACACAAGAAATGAGAAAAACAAAATATTCTCATGTGATGAAGCTGAAATATCTAAAATATTCTTACTGCACACAAGAAATTAAGTAAAACAAAAATTCTCATCTGATAAAGGAATCATATCCAAATATACATATTGAACAAAATAAATAAGAAAAAAATAATGTGATAAACTTCAAATATCAAAAACATACATATTTTAACACAACAATGAAATAAAACAAAAATATCCAACACAAAGGGCTAATATCCAAAATATACATATTGAAAATAAAACATGAAGTAAAACAAAAATTCCCTTCTGATAAAGATCTCATATCAAATATACATATTGAACAAAACAAATAAGAAAAAGAAAGTAAAATTTTCAAGTCAATTGTCAAATAACAAAAACAAAACACAATAACAAAAACACATTGAACACGACAAATTAAATAAAACAAAGACTCTCATCTGATAAAGGTCTATATAAAATATACTTACTGAAAACTAAGAATCAGATAAATAGTAAAAAAAATTCTCATTTGATATTGCTCTCATACCAAAAATGTATATCTTGAACACAAAAATTAAATTAAACAAAAATTCTAACCTGATAAAAACCTAATATCCAAAAGATACAGTTGGACCCAAGAAATCAAATAAATATAACAAAAAATCTAATGAGATAAAGGACTAATACACAAAAAACTTCATAGAGTACAAGAAAATAGAAACAAAAATTCTAATCTGATAAAGTTGTAAAGTCTACATCTGAATTATACACATTGACAACCAGAAATCAGATAAGTATATTTTGAACCCTTCAATTTATCAGATGAAAATTTTTGTTTTATGTAATTTCTTGTGTTAAATATATACATGTTTGATATTTCACCTTTGTAACATGAGAATTTTTTTTGTTTTTCTGATTTCTTGTGTTTAATATGTGTATTTGGACTGCAGCTACAGGCAGAGAATCAGGGATTGATTGCCCAATGATTCTCACAAAAGACTCTCTTCCCAGAAATATGTGTGCATAGACAAGAAAAATAAACAATTGACTGTCATGGAAGTGGTAATGGGTTGCATGTGTGTGTGGGTGTGTATGAGTAAATTGATGAATCAAACACAAGTGGGTTGAAGGTTAAACAGGCGGAAATGGTACTGGACCTAAACTTGACCCAGCTGCTTGTTCTTAGCTGTTCTTTCTGTGTCTGGGGGTCTCTGGCATTTTCCTCTTGGCCAAAAGTAGATAAAAGAGAATTCCAGAAAGAATCATATTATTTCTGGAACCTCCAACAAAAAATAAATTCAATAACCTGTACTAAGAAAGCAGATTTCCCATCTTCCCTTCTCTGTCTATGGAAATGAGGAAACATCAGCAAGTAGAGGACCAATCCCCTCTGAGTGAGGGTAGGAGACACTAGTCGTGTAGCACTCCTATGGCAATAGACCCTTGTACAAGACACTGCATGATACTCATCTCATATTGCACACTGGACTTCTAAGTGTCATGACTCATTTGGTGATGGAATTACTCTTTCACAGGGGAGGTGTCTCAGATAACATGCATAACAGATATTTACATTATGATTGATAACAGTAATGATTACAGTTATGACATAGCTAGAAAAATAATTTTATGTTGGAATTTCACAACATGAGGAATTGTATTTAAATGGCTATGGTATTAGGAAGGCTAAATAGTAGTTCTAGAGGCTATTAAGTATGACAATATGGGATTGGGAGTAGCTAATTGTCTCTTTCACTATTGGCAAAGCTGAGAATTAGAAGCATAAGACAAAGCACTACTTTCTAAGGAAGCATGCAAAGAGGCAGAAAGACTGGAAGCAGAGCTTCAGACTATGCAGTACAGCAACAAGAAAAGCCAGTGATGGCCATTGTACAATGCTGTGGTCCCCTGAAAGACAGGCACTTAACAATAGCAGACTAACTCCTCAGCCAGATCGTTTATTTTCTCTGAGGTCTTGGTGTTCTCATTCTTTAAGCTCTGCATGTGTGACATGACCTACTTATGTTCCATCTTAAGCTTTTCACAGAAAGGATTTGGCTGGTAGTAGGCCCTGGACCTAGATGCAAAGAATTCCTCAAGTATCACAGAAATTCAGGGTGTGTTCTAGACTACTGGTTGTCATGGGGTGCCACGTCCTGTCTCCTAAGTACTGGGAACTTCAGGCATTTATTAAAATTGCTATTGTTGGAAAAGGTGCTGACTAAAGAACCCACCCTGACACTGGATCCCAGAAGTAGGGAAAGAAGATTCAGATCAGGGCAGAAAGAAACACAGTTTGGCTCAGTCAGATCAGAGCCATGTCTGCCCCTGGCCAACTGATTGTGAAACGAACCAATCACAGAGTGGGACAGCAGAACCCTGGGTCCAAAGTCACCCCCAAAACATCCTGTGTAAACCACCCTGCCTGGTCAGTTAGAAAAATGGCTGTTCTCTCCACCTCCGTAGAGGCAGCTACTTTCCTAGACTCCTCCTTCCCAAATAAATTTCTTCCTCAAAAGAGTTTTTGGTGTGGAGAACTTCATTCACTGGCATAGAGAACATCCTTGTTGAGACATCCCTCAGTAAACAAGACAAGAGATAGCTGAAAGAGCAAAGAAAGGAGGAGCTGTACAGTAGATTTTTGCTGAGACATCACTCAGTAGACAGAGCAATAAAGAACTAAAAAAGTAACACTTTTCTCCAGAGCCACGGGACATTGCTACATTTCTACTACAGGGGTTTACTATTTTGCAGTGTAGCAAAAGAAGCAATATCTTAAGACAGAGAAGCAAAGCACTGCTAGGAAGCCCCCTTAAGAGGGGGCTGAGCAGAGCTCAGCTATAGCAGCTCTCCAGCAGAAGAACAGGATTGTTATATCCTGAAGAGAGATCATTCCCCCATCAATTCCAGGCCTGAATTTGTTAAGAAGTCAGAAAAATTTTCCTTACAGGTTGGGCTGCTTTTTTGCAGTCCAGCTGTCAGGGCTGTGCTAAACAGCTCTGAGTCTCCAGGACAACTTCAGGACAGAGCTATTGTGAGCAGCTTGAGGTGTCCGAGACACCTCCCCCTCCAGGGCTGAACTCTGTCCTTGCATTTCCAGCCATTAGAGCTGTGTTAAATAGTTACAGGTGTCCAGGACACCTTCAGGGTAGAGCTGTTGTTCTGAGCAGTTCAATATGTGTGGGATACCTTGCCCTCCAGGGCTAAACTGTCTCCTTGCAGTTCCATCCATCAGAGTTGTACTCAGCAGCTCAAGGTGTTGCCTGATTCCCCAGGGAGTCGACACCTTTCCCTTGAGTTGTTGCAACAAATTCACTTACATTGTTGGTGTCAAATTCCAGGACCAAACCCACAGAGTTGCAAACCATTTACTTACAGCTAGTGTGACCTTAGTCCAGCAGAGGCAGGAAGTTTAGATGATGAAAGGTGAAGCTGCATGAGCTCTCTTAGTACGCTTGCTGAAATAGCTGTTTAAGAATTTCACTAGTGTCTACTCCACAGGTGTATATCCTCCAGAGTGTGTAAAGATGTTTATCCTGTCTTCAAAACAAATTCTCAATGATGGCACCTGCCACAATGGAGACCAAAATAACATCATGAACAATTTGGAGGATGGGACTCAACATCATGACAGATTTATAAACTCCCCAAGGGTATATCACTCAAGTAAGTACACTGGCAGAACTCTAATGCTCAGAGTGGTACTTCCAGTTTTTACCAAGGTATCACCTGAGAACTGTGAGATAAGGAACTGCTCATGCCCAGCCAAAGATCCCTGATTGCAGGGAACTAGGGGCAGACACATGCATAAACACATAAAAAATACACAACACATACACATGTGTGTGTGAGACAGACAGACAAAGAAAGAGATACTTAGAGAGACAGAGAAAGAGAGACTGAGTGAGAGTGGGAGAACCCTATCAATTTGATGCTTAACAAATGCATGCAGGTGTGCCCTCTCAGAGAGGACCTCTGTATCCACACATATAGATGTGTGACCAGGCCTCTCCAACTGCTGCTTGGAGAACCAAACACACAAGATCTTTGCAAGCAAGTAACAAAACAACTCAACCTCACAGCAACTAACATCTCACACTAGCCAGCACTTGATACAATGCATTCTGGGAACTCACACACTACTGCCTCAATCCATGAGTACTATGACTCCTGCCACAGGCTCTGTTTTTGTTTCTTTTTAGAGGAAGCAGAATAGTCTTTGTCTTCATGTCATTCCTGTCCACATTTGAGGTTCTTCTACCTTTAGAAAGAATTCAGAGACACAATTTTGGGCAAAAGCATACCATAGAGATGCTGCCTACCAGGAACAAAAACCTTATAAAAAATGAATTAATGATGGCAGAATGGGCCTGAGATTGAAACTACAGGGTTTGAAAGAATAAATACCTATTCTTCGTGCTCTCTTCTGTGATAAAGATCAGGCGATCTCACTGCTAATTTCTTTCTATGGTCACATTCTGTAGCTGACTGGTCAATCTTTGCACCTTCTGCTTCACCTGCATCTTGGTGAGGGAAGCTTTGGTGGGATGGTGCCTCCATGGTGCTCCTTGTGGGTAGATGAACACAAATTAACCTTCAGTATGACAAGGCAAAGAGGATGGACAGACCACTCTGAGTCCTAATCAAATGTTTGAGAAAACTTGTTTACAAATGACTCAGAGACACCAGAAATTATTTTGTCCCTTCCTTCACATGCCCCCTCTGGGGAAGTTAGCTTCTCCTGTATTTGAAGGGAAGTGGTTATCCCAGCTATCTGCTTCTCTCTGCCCTCATATCACATGGTCCAAGTAACCATGTTGAGAGATTCATGAGAAAAGCACCACAGTTCACAATCAACTCTGTCATTTAGAGGTGGCTCAAATATCTTGACAGGTCACTCTAACCATATAACTATTAATGGAGAAGATATATTGGGGGATAACATGTTCACCAGACTCAATAAGTCACCTCACTGACAACCTAGGACACACAGAGCAGTTGGGAAGTACCTAAAGTTAGCCAGTGTGGTTGAAGTACTGTGATGTCCTGTATGTAATGGGTATGCCTCGTTAATCACTCCTGCTTTAATGTTGGTCTCATGTTCAATCATCAATGCCTATCCTCCAAAAGAAACAAAAGCCAAGCGTTCCCAGCATAAAGTTTTGGCAATACCAGTTCCTGACTTTTGAGGAAAAAGAATTAATATCTTGGGATCCTTGAATTTCAGGAGCCATGACACACAGGGATGTTGGTTCAGAGACTCCAGCTTTCTGTGACCCATTATTGGAAGATTCAGTTCAAGACCAATTCCTCTAAGAAGCTTCTCTTTTCCTGCAAAGAAATCATTACACAATTCTCTTGACCATTTATTTCTTGATGTTTTACTCTGAGGCTGAAGGTCAGCTTTCTTATGTCACTCTCTGGTCTCTCTACCCTTTCCATTCCCTTTCTGAATTAGACTCTTCAGTATGCCAACATGTTCATCAGTAAATGGTGAAGACATTGAATAAACTTCCCAAGGGCAGTTGGTGTTGCCACAACAAAGGTGACATCACAGAGGTTGCCAGGGCTCTACAGGATACAATAGAATGTCCAGGGAAGAGCTGCAGATGTCATGGGAACTGACATTGCTTCCGTGCTAATGAGATTTCTTCATAATTCACTAGAAGTCAAGATGACCTTTGCAGGAGTCTCTGCAGGGAAACAAGGAAGCCCTTCAGCACCGAATTTATCCAAAGCCAGAGATCTCTCTCCAATTGATTGGACATCCTTTATTGTTTTCCAAGTGTGGAACTGTATGTTTATCTCCTACTGAAATTTTATGTACACAAGGTAAAAATATCATAGAATTTTATATATTCTACCATTCTTCATAACTTCCTGCATCTCCTTATCTCCTTAGTCACAAGGTATTATAGACTTGATGCTGACTGAGAAGGACACTTGTTAAACAATTTCGTGTTAAAGAGTCTACAGGAAACAGCTAGGCAGAGTTATGCTAGAGCAAGAGGCTGATACAGCCTAGGAACAAGTACACATAGGAGTGTGATATGATCATTCAGCTCAGTGTGACTAAAATCTGTGTCATCAACATGTGTGTAGTGGTTGTTGTACTCACTGTTGAGTAGCTCGAAGTGTTTTGCTGTTCCTGGGTAGTAAAGGTGTCCAGATAGCTGGAGTCTTCCTCACAGAATATGAGTTTCCTATAGAGCAAAGAATATTCAGGGAAATCCTTTGCAAGCTCCTTCATATATGGGAACATAGATAAAATGTTTCCACTGGACACTCCAGATGAATTGTTCTTAATTTGTCCAATGCTCTGACCCTTTAAATTGTATTAGCAGTAGTTACTCATGTTATGATGAACCCTAATTGTTTCATTGCTTCTTAACTTTAAGTTTGCTACTGTTATGAATCATAATTCAAATATTTGATATGCAAGATATCTGTTATGTAACCCCCAAAGGGAAGGTGACCCACCCATTGAGGACCACACTTCTGAATGCAGACAGAAATCTCCACAAATCATGACAGTGATGCTGGGGCAGTGTGACTCTTAATTTTTATTATCAGTTTGAATTAAACTAGTCACCTGGGAGGAGGGACCCTCAATGAGAAATTATATAGATCAGATTTACTTTGAACATGTCTCTGTGGGAATTTGTTAATTGTTAGTGAGATAAAATGGGCAAAATCATTTCATTGTCTGAAACCTATAGTGTGTAAGTATGAAGAACCTAGAGCATAAGCATAAACAAATAGGCATTATGGGTATATTTGTTTATCTCTGCTTTTGGATGTGGATGTGATATGATTAGCTGAGTTCCTACATTGGTTTCCCAAAGATGGAACTATTACCTGGAATTGTGGGCTATGATCAATTTTTCCCATTCTAAGTTGTTGTGCCTGATAACTCAATGTAATAAAGATGTTTAGAAAGCACTCTATGACAGAGAAGTTTTCACAAGTCAGTGAGATGTGTATTTTCTGAAATGCTCAACAGCACCATATCTGTCTCAGAAGAAGAGATCCTACTTGTTAGTTATTTGGTGGCACTCTTACCCTGCAAAGAAATGTCAAGAAACACAATAGAATCCACTAACAAGTTTTATTAGGACAGGAAAGAGAGACAGATGTGAGATGCCTGCAGAAAACACAAGCGAATAAAGAAGGAGTTGGGAACATGGCGCCGACTTATAAAGGCTGGGCCGCACCTGCACACACAGGCCCATGTGGCTATTGATGCATGTGTGTAGATCACATGGCTTTGCTGTGTGCTTTACACAACCATGCAAAGCCACATGGTCCTGGTCATGTGAGATGTTTTGACCCAGAAATGGCTATTTTGACCCGGAAATGCCTATTTTGACCTGGAAATGTCTATTTTGAGCCACAAATGGCTAGGCAAAATTGTCTAGGTCTGCTGGGCATGTACAACCATGGGGTGGGAGGCTCATTGTAAACCCCTATCACTACTTCCTCCTAACCCCAACCTGTGTTTCCCTGTCACAGTTTTTTGCAGACACAGAGACACCCTTGGACGCACAAACTACTTCACCCAGTCAAAAAATGTCCACTGGTATTGTCTTGCAATATCAAGGCTTTTTCAGAATCTAATGGGAATATCATGTATTTCTTTTCTTTCAGTTTGTTTATATGATGGATTACACTCACAGACTATTGTATGTTGAACCATGAATGCATTTCTTGGATGAAGCCTACTTGATCATGGTGGATGATATTTTTATGTGTTCTTGAATTTGGTTTGCCAATATTTCAATGATTATATATCCATCTATGTTCATGAGAGCTGTTTGTTCTGTAAATATGTTTCATTGTTGTATCTTTGTTTGGTTTGGGTACTAAATCCTCATTAAGAAATTTGGCAATATTGTTTCTGTTTGTAGTATGTGGAACAAGAGGTGTATCAGTATTAGGTCTTCTTTGAAAATCTGGTAGGATTCTGTGATAAAACCATCTGTCCCTAGGCTTTTATTGGTTGACAAACTTTAAATGACTGCTTCTATTTCCTTAGGATTTATAGGTCTATTTAAATTGTTTATCTGGTCTTGATTTAGTTTGTGTTTTTGGTACCTATTCAGAAATATCTCCATCTCTTTTTTTATTTTATTTTATAATTTAATTTAATTTTACATATAATCCATGGCTTCCCCTTTCTTCCCCTCTCCTGCCCACTGCCCTGCCTTCCCCCAAGCCAACCCCCCATTTGCATTTCCTCCAGGTCAAAGACATCCTGGGGGATTCAGCTCAACCTGGTAGATTCAGTACAAGCAGGTCCTGTCCCCTCCTTCCAGGCTGAGAAAAGTGTCCCTGCATAGTTCCCAGGTTCCAAACAGCCAGCTCATGCACTAAGGACAATTTGGGGTGTATCAGTACAGGTTCTTCTTTGAAAATCTGGTAGAATTCTGTGCTGAAACCACCTATTCCTGGGATTTTATTGGTTGACAAACTTTAAATGACTGCTTCTAGTTCTTTAGGGGTTATAGGTCTATTTAAATTGTGTATATGGTCTTGATTTAGTTTGTGGTTTGGGTACCTATTCAAAAAATTCACCATATCTTTATTTAATTTTATTTTATAATTTAATTTAATTTCACCCATCAGTCATGGATTCCCCTGTCATTCCCCATCTCTCTCTGCCCTGCCCCCAGGCCCTCCTTTCCTCTCCCATCTCCACCAGGGCCTAGACTCTCCTGGGGATTCAGCTCAACCTGGTAGATTCAGTACAAGCAGGTCCTGTCCCCTCCTTCCAGGTTGTGCAAAGTGTCTCTGCATAAGCCCCAGGTTCCAGACAGCCAGTTCATGCTCTAAGGACAGGTCCTGGTCCCACTGCCTGGGTGCCTCCCTAACAGTTCAAGCTGTTGAACTGTTAACATGTATACAGAGGGCCACATCCAGTTGGGGGCTCGTCAGCTCTTAGTTCATAGTTCATGTGTTTCCATTAGTTTGGTTATATGTTCCTGTCTTTTTCCAATCTTGGTCTCAACAATTCTTGCTCATATAATCCCTCCCCTTTCTCTCCAATTGGACTCCTGGAGCTCTACCTGGGGCCTGCCCATGGATCTTTGCATCCACCTCCCTCAGTCATTGGATGAGGTTTCTAGCATGACAATTAGGGTGTTTAGCCATCTGATCACCATAGTGGGTCAGTTTGGGCTTTGTCTCCACCATTGCCAGTAGTCTACAGTGGGGGTATCTTTGTGGATTTCTGGGGAATTCTCTAGCACTTGGCTTCTTCCTATTCTCATGTGGTCTTCATTTATCATGGTCTTTAATTCCTTATTCTACCTCTTGGTTCTTGATCCAGCTGGGATCTCCTGCTCAGTTGACAATTTTTGTTTTCTGTGCCTGATATCTTGTTTTTAATATGTATGTTTTATATATTAGACTTTTATATGATCAAAATTTTTTTATCCTGTTTCTTGTGTTAAATATGTATATTTTTGATATTTACATTTATCAGATGAGAATTTTTGTTTTATTTATCTGATTTCTATTGTTTAATAGATGTTATTTGTATATGAGATATCTACATGTGAAATTTATGATTATTATAATTTATTGGGTTCAATAAAAATATGTTAGATTTTAGACCTTTATCAGGTGACAATTTTTGATTGATTTCATCTCTTTTGTGCAGTGTGGATATTTTTCAAGTTAGACCCTTATCAGTTGAGAATTTTTGTTTTATTTTTCTGATTTCTTGGCATCTATGTATAGGTTGTATATCAGACCTTTGTCAGATGAGAATTTTTTTATCCTGTTTCTTGTGTTAAATATGTATATTTTTGATATCTTCATGTATCAGATGAGAATTTTTGTTTTGTCTTTTTTTGTTTTCTTGTGTTTAATATGTATATTTTGTTAATTAGAGTTTTATCATGTGAGAATTTTTGTTTGCTTTCTCTTATTTCTATTGTTTAATAGATGTAATTTGCATATGAGAACTTTACATGTGAAATTTGTGTTTATTATAACTTATTGGGTTCAATAAATATATGTTGGATATTAGACCTTTATCAGGTGACAATTTTTGTTTTATATATCTGATATCTTGAATTCAATATATATTTTGGATATTAGAAATTTAATGGTGTGAACTTTTGTCTTTATTTTTGTGATGAGGATTGAACCCAGGGTCTTGCACTTAGTAGGCAAGTGCTCTACTCCTGAGTTAAATTCCCAACCCAACGAATTTTTGTATTATATAATTTCTTGTGTTCAATAAGTATATGTTTGATATTAGACTATTATCTGATAAGAATTTTGTTTTATATTTGATATATTCTGTTAAGTGTGTATGTTTTGGAAAATAGACCTTAAGCAGATGAGAAAGTTGGTTTTGTTTAATTTCCTGTGTTCAATATGCATACTTTGGATACTAAACCTACTGGTGAGTATTTTGTTTTTTCTTATTTCATTAATTCAGTATGTATATATTGATATAGACCTTTATTAGATGAGAATTTTTGTTTTTTCTATATATATTATTTCTTGTGTTCAGTAAGCATATTTTGGATTATTAGTTTGTTTTTTTTGTTTGTTTGTTTGTTTTTTTAGAGTTGGGAATCGAACCCAGGGCTTTGTGCCTGCTAGGCAAGTGCTCTACCACTGAGCTAAATCCCCAGTCCCAAATATTTTCTTTTCTTTTTCTTTTTTGTTTATTTTAACAGACAGAGTTTCTCAGTAGCTTTGGAGCCTGTCCTGGATTTTTAGCTCTATAGTCCAAGCTGGCCTCGAACTCACAGAGATCCAGCTGCCTCTGCCATTCAAGTGCTGAGATTACTGGAGTGCTCCAACACTTGGTGGATATTAGTTCTTTATAAGGTGAGAATATTTATTTCATTAATTCTTGTTTTCAGTACGTATATTTTGGATATAAGACTTTTATCAGGTGAGATTTTTGTCCACCTAATTATGTTCAATATGGGTCTGTTTGATAATAGATCTTTATCAGTTCAAATTTTTTAAATTTAATTTCTGGTGTTCAATAGTATATTTTTCATATTTGATCCTTATCATATGAGAATTTGTTTTTGTTTTTTTTTATTTCCTGTGTTCCGTATAAATATTTTGTATACTAGACTTTTATCAGGTATCAAATTTCATTTAAACTATGTTATTATTTTTTTCAATTATATTTGTGATATTAATCCTTCATCAGATGAAATTTTGTTTTATTTACTTTCTTGTGTTCAGTATTTATATATTGGATATTAGACCTTTATCAGATGACAATATTGTTTTATTTATCTGAATTCTAGTGTTCATTATGTATATTTTGTATATTAGCCCTTTATGAATTGAGAATTTTTGCTTTATTTACATGATATTTTGTGTTCAATGTGTACATTTTGGTATTCGACCTTTATCACATGGGAAATTTTGTTTTATTTACCTATTTTCTGGTGTTCAGTATGTATATTTTGAATATTAGAATTTTCTCAGATGAGAATAGGAATATTTGTGACATTAGAACATTATGAGATCAGTATTTTTCTTTTATTTATGTGATTTCACATATTCAAAATGTATATTTTGGATATTAGGCTTTTGTTAGGTGAGATTTCTTTTTTTTATTTCTTGTGTTCACTATGAATGTTTTCAATTAGACATTTATCAGAGGAGAATTTTTGTTTTATTTATCTAATTATGTTCCTTGTGCATATTTTTAACATTAGACCTTTATCAAATTAGAATTTATCTTTTGTTTAATAACTTATGTACAGTATATTTATTTTGGATATTTGAGTTTTCTCCCTGTAATTTCAAGTTGTCTGTTGACTTGCTGTAAATTGCCTTTATTATGTTTAAGTATGTTCTTTGTATTCCTCCTTTCTCCAAGACCTTGAGGGTATCATGGAGGGGTGTTAGATTTTCTCAAAGGCTTTTTCAGAATCTAATTGGAATATCATGTATTTCTTTTCTTTCAGTTTGTTTAAAAGATGGATTATACTCACACATTTTTGTATGTTGAACTAAGACTACATTTCTTGGATGAAGCCTACTTGATCATGGTGGATGATATTTTGATGTGTTCATGAATTTTGTTTGCCTGTATTTCATTTAGTATATATCCATCTATGTTCATGAGGGTTGTTTGTTTTGTAATTATGTTTCTTTGTTGTATCTTTGTTTGATTTGGATAACTAAAGCCTCATAAATATATTTGGCAATATTGCTTCTGTTTCTAGGGTGTGGAACAATTTGAGGTGTATCAGTATAAGGTCTTCTTTGAAAATCTGGTAGAATTCTGTGCTGAAACCATCTGGCCCTGGGCTTTTATTGGTTGACAAACTTTAAGTGGCTGCTTCTATTTCCTTAGGGGTGATAGGTCTATTTAAATTGTTTATCTGGTCTTGACTTAGTTTGTGTTTTTGGTACCTATTCAGAAAATTCTCCATTTCTTTTATTTTCTTTTATATTATAATTTAATTTAATTTTACATATCAGCCATGGATTCCCCTGTCCTCCCCCATCCCCCACCCTGCTTTCTCACGAGCCCATCCCCCATTCCCAGCTCCTTCAGGGCAATGATTCCCATGGGGATTCAGCTCAACCTGGTAGATTCAGACCAGGCAGGTCCAGTTCCCTTCTCCCAGGCTGAGTGAAGTGTCCCTGCATATGCTCCAGGTTCCAAATAGCCAGCTCATGCACTAAGGACAGGTCCTGGTCCCACTGCCTGTATGCCTCCCTAACTGTTCAAGTTAATCAACTATCACACTTATACAGAGGGCCAGATCCAGATGGGACTCCTCAGCTATTGGTTCAGAGTTCATGTGTGTCTCTATTAGTTTGGCTATTTGTCCCTGTGCTTTTTCCAATCTTGGTCTCAACAATTCTTGCTCATATAATCCCTCCCCTTTCTCTCCAATTGGAGTGCTGGAGCTCCACCTGGGGCCTGCCCATGGATCTTTGAATCCACCTCCTTCTGTCATTGAATGAGATTTCTAGCACAACAATTGAGGTGTTTGGTCATCTAATCACCAGAGTAGGTCAGTTTGTGCTTTGTCTCTACCATTGTCAGTAGTCTACAGTGGGGGTATCTTTGTGGATTTCTGGGGACCTCTCTAGCACTTTGTTTCTTCCTATTCTCATGTGGTCTTCACTTATCATGGTCTCTTATTCCTTGTTCTCCCTCAATGTTCTTGATCCAGCTAGGATCTCCTGCTCCCCTAAGCTCTCTTGAACCTTGCCCTTCATTAACCCCACTCACATCCTGGTTGTTCATGTAGAGCTCATCCATTTCTCTGTCATTTGGCAAACCTTGAGTCTTTCTTAAGGTCCTGTTATCTAGGTAGCCTCCCTAAATTTGTGGGTAGCAGTCTAGTCATCTTTGATTTACATCTAGTATCCTCCTATGAGTGAGTACATAACATGTTTGTCTTTCTGAGTCTGGGTTACCTCACTCAGAATGTTTTTTTCTAGATCCATCCATTTGTCTTCTCTGCTGAGTAGTACTGCATTGTGTATATGTACCACATTTTCTCTATCCATTCTTCTTAAGGAGATGGAAACTGAGAAGCTGCGACATGTATATTCTATCCTTAACTCCTGTCCTTAGCTTTGCAGACATGGAAGATTACTTCTGACAGGGGGTGGGAGTTTGGAGTTAAGCAATTATATAAATATAAAATCCAGCTGTAAATTCATATCTCTGTCCCCATTAGATCAGCCAATGTGATGAGCATATTGTTTTACATCATACATATATTGTACTTTTATGTTCACACTTTTGTGAATATGGACATTTGTGTGCTTATGTGTAAAGGAGAGAGAGATGATTCATTTGTGTAATAATCATGTCCATGCATAGGAAATCAGCTTCAGTATAATTCCTCAGTACCTGACATTTGGAGAGATGGCAGGTCTGTCTTTTTAAACACCTGTAATCCATATTTTATAAAAATTACAATTTGTCAGTCATTTCGATGAAACTCTCTGCACCTCATCCTTTCTTGGTTATAAAATGAAACAAATGTGCCAACCTGCGTGGTATGATCCCATCAATAGACACACGGCTTAGGGAGCATCCTGTAAGGAGGCCCCAGGATTAAGACAAATCATTTTTTATGAAATTAATCTAAAAAATACAAGTCTTGCAATAACAACATTGGACATTGACAATGTCATTTGCCTCAAAAATAGAGAAAAAACAAAATTTTTAATTTTGAAATGAGGAAACACCATTCATGGTCTTTCCAAGACACACAACTCGGGTTCAACTCCTCACAGTAAAATGACTCAAGACTTAGACTGGCTGGATTACTTAGGTAAGTGTAGCAGAAAGTGGTCTAAGACAATCTGTTATATTGGACTGACTGAATACATCATCACAGATTTCATAACTTAAAAAAGTTTTGGAAAAGAAACATATTATAATATGGGTAAGGAAAAATGTCCTGTGTAGGAATCGTATATTTTATCTAAAAACGCAGTTTTCAAAAGTATTAATCAAGGTATTGCATGGCATCACTAATTCATTCTTGTATTAATCAAGGTTTAACATGACATTATTATTTCATAGTTGTATTAATCAAGGTTTTGCATGATGTCATTAACTCATAGTTGTATTCATCAAGGTTTTGCATGACATGATTATTCATACTTGTATTAAACAAGGTTTTGCATGACATCATTAAGCTATACTTATTATATTCATCAAGGTTTTGCATGATGTCATGTTGCTTCCAGTAGAAGGACAAAGACCATCTCTTCACAGTTCTTTTACTCTATAGTCATTGGTTCTGTTTTCCCATTTCTTTGCTCAGGTGAGGAAACAATCAAGCAATTCATGTTCCTGGATCTCTGGCCCCAGGAATCATGTGGCTCCATATGTTTGCTCATCAGAAGTCAGGTGTTTGGAAAGATCAGACAGTAGAGAGCATGGCCAGAGGAGATAAAAATGAGGTTTCACATGAAACCAGATACTAGATCATTAAAAATGTAAAAAATGCACTGAAATAATTTTGGGATTAAATTTTTCTGTTCAAAATACACAACAGATTATGGTTATATTTATGATTCCTTGCCCATGCTTATAATGACCAAGATTTGTAACATATACCTATATGTTAATTGATATTGCCACAAAGTCTATCATCCTTAATTACATGTTTTAATAAACACATATTGAGTTTTGAAAATGAAATTCATACACTTTACAAAATGATGTCATGCAATACCTTGATTAAAACAAGTATGAATTAATGATGTCATGCAAAACCTTAATTAATAAAACAATAAATTATACTGCAAATTCTCTGAGTGTTAGTGACTACATCATTCTTCGAATGCAAGAAACAATAACCAAAGTGTTTCATGTGGAGACTTTCTATAAAGCGTTTATATTAAAATGGATTAATTTCTTATTTCTATCTCATAAATTCTATGATGAGTTAAGAAAATAGTTTTTAAATTCAGTAGTGCTACTCATCAAAGCAACACCTGTGGAGAAAGTTAGGAGTGGTAATGTTTGATACCAAATAATTTTGCCATCAACAGCCATGTTGTTTCTTTTAGATATAATTAACATACTAATTCATATAGGCACAATGTTCAAAACCTCACAATTCTTTTTTCTATAAAATTAAACATTTTTGAGTATAAATTGATAATTTGGTTATTGCATTTTTTGTTTTAATAATTTTTCTTATGAGAACATACTACAAATTTAAGGGTGTATGTGTGCAATCACAGAAAATATAGGATATGTTCATTTTATGTATAATATTCTTCGATCAACAGTAAAGAAAATCTCTAGAAATCCTTTTCATATTTATGGAAAATACATTATTTTATATATTTACACAATGTATCTTGATTATAGTTTACATGACCACAACTCTTCCCAGTTTTTCCCTAACTCCCCATCCCTCTGCATTCATTTTGTCTCTCATTAAAAGAGATAAAATTGAAACAAGACAAAATAAAATAAATTTTGCTTCATCTTACATTTTATCAAAGTTGAACCTGTTAAAAAACAGGGAAAAATAATCTGCAAACCAAGCTCTTGTAGTTTCTCTTCAATGGTGTCAATCTTTTAACTTTATTTTTAATTTTTAACCAATACATGTGTGCCTGAATTGAAAATTTTGCTTCATCAATCCCCCAATGGTTGTCTATAAATGCCCTGGTGCTGACCTCCAAACACATCTTCCTACAAGAAATAAAGTAAATAATATAAAAATTCCCATCTGATAAAGTTCTAACATTCATAGTATACTTATTGAACACAAGAAATCAGAAAAACAAAACAAAAACTTTTATGTGATAAATGTCTAATGTAAAAAATATACCTACTGACAACAACAAATCAATAAATAAAACAAAAATTCTCATCTGATATCAGTCAAATATCCAAAATACACATATTAAACACAACATACCAGTTAAATAAAACAAAAAATACTCATATGATAACGTTCTAATATCCATATTGTTCATAATGAACACAAGAAATCAGATAACAAAAGTTTTGATCTGATAAAGGTCTAATATCCAAAATATACATATTGAACATAATTAGCAAATAAAACAAAAATTTTCATGTGATTAAGGTCTCATATCAAAAATATACATATGGAACAAAAGAAATTAAATAAAACACATATTTTCAACAGTAATGTACTAATATATAAAACATACATATTAAACATTAAAAATCAGACAAATAAAACAAATTCTTATCTGATAAAAATTTAATATCAAAAACATACATATTGAATTCAACAAATCAGAAAAACAAAATATCAAAATCACAAAAAACAAAAGGTGAAATATCAAAAATATCCTTATTGAACACAAGAAATTAAATAAAATAATTCTTATCTGATAAAGGTATCATATACAAATATACATGTTGAACAAAATATATGAAAAAGAAAAAATAATCATGTGATAAATTTCAAATATCAAAAACATGCATATTGAACACAAGAAATGAAATAAAACATAAATTTTCAACAGATAAAATCCTAATATCCAAAAGATACATATTTGAAATAAAAACTTAAGTAAAACAAATATTCTCATCTGATAAAAGCTCATTTCAAAATATACATATTGAACAGAATAAATGATAAGAAGAAAACAAAATTTTCATGTTAATTGTCAAACATCAAAAACAAACATATTGGCTGTGTGGTGGTGGTGTACATCTTTAATCCCAGCACTTGGGAGGCAGAGGCAAGTGGATCTCTGTGAGTTCGAGGCCAGCCTAGTCTACAAAGTGAGTTCTAAGACACTTTCCAAAGCTGCAAACCCTGTCTCGAAAAACCAAAAAAAAAAAAAACCAAAAAATATATTGAACACAACAAATTAAATAAAACAAAGATTCTCAACTCAGAAATTTATCAAATGAAAATTATTGTTTTATGTAATTAATTGTGTTAAATACATACATCTTTGATATTTGACCTTAATAACATGAGAATTTTTGTTGTGTTTTTATGATTTCTTGTGTTTAATGTGTATATTTGGAAATTATACCTTTATCAAATGAGAATTTCTGTTGTATTTATCTGATTTCTTGTGTTCCAAATGTATATTTTGGGTATTAGAACTTTATTAGATGAGAATTTTCCTTTAATTTTCTGATTTCTTGTGTGCAATATGTATATTTTTCATATTACACCAGTATCAGATGTGAGAATTTTTATTGTATTTATATTTCTGTGTTCAATATGTATATTTTGGATATTAGATCTTTATCACATGAAAATTTTTGTTTTCTTAATCTGATTTCTTGTGTTCAATATGTATGTTTTGGATGTTACACCTTCATCGGATGAGAATTTTTTTAATTTAATTTTATATGTCCAGGTCAATATTTTGGTTAGTTAAGGTTTATCACCAGAGATTTTTTTCTTTTTCTGATTACTTTTGTTCAGTGTATATATTTTTGATTTTAGACCTTTTTCAGATGAAAATTTTGTTTTATCTGTTATTTTTTATTTTCAATATGTATTTGTTTGCTATAAGGCATATATCTGATGAAAATTGTTGTATTATTAATCTGATATCTAATGCTCAATATGTATAGTTTCAATATAGAAATTCACCAAGGAGAATATTTGTTTATTTTATTTCTTGTATTCAATAAGTATGTTTTTGATATTAGACCTATATCAGGTGAGAATTTTTGTTTTATTTATCTGATTTCTTATGTTCAATATTTTTTAATATTTGACCATTATCAGATAAGAGTTTTTGATTTTTTAAGTTCTTGTGTTCCATATACATATTTTTGTAATAGACATTTCTTAAAAGATAATTTTTGATTAATTTATTCAATTTCTTGTGTTCAATATGGATGTTTTTGGATATTAGACCGTCATCAGATGAGAATTTTTTTATTTTATCTGATTTCTTGTCTACAATATGTATATTTTTGGTATTAGACTTTTGTCAGCTGAGATTCTTTTGTTTTATTTAATTTCTTGTGTTCAATAAGTATATTTTGAATATTTGCCCTTCATCAGATGAAGATTTTGTTTTCTTTTTCTGATTTCTTGTGTTAAATATGTATATTTTGGATAATAGACCTTGATCAGATGAGAATTTAATTTATTTTTCTGATTCCTAGTGCTCAATTTGTATATTTTGAATAAAGCTATTTATGAAGGAAGAATTTTTATTTTATTTAATTTCTTGTGTTCAAAATGTATATTTAGGACATTAGACCTTTATAAGCTGAGAATATTTGTTTCATCTAATTTCCTATGTTCAATAACAATATTTGATATTTTACCTTTATCAAATAAGCAGTTTGGGAGCTTCTGAATACTTTTTATCAATATTGGATTTCTAATATCAAAAATGTTCATATTGAACACAAGAAATCAGATAAATGAAACCATTTGGTTATTAGACCTTAATCAGATGAGAAATTTTGTTATATTTATCTGGATTCTTGGCTTTCATACATATATTTTTGATATTATACATTTAGCAGATGAGAAATTTTGTTTTACCTATCTGATTTCTTGTGCTCAATATGTATATTTGAGGTATTAGACCTTTATCAAAGGAGAATTTTTGTTTTATTTAATTTTATATTTTCAATATATATTTCAATAACAATATTTTTGATATTGACCTTTATAACATGAGCAAATTTGGTGTTTCAGACTGCATGTGTTCAGTATATGTATTTTGGATGTTAGACCTTTATTAGATGAGAATTTTGGTTTCATTTATCTGATGTCTTGTGTTCAATATGAACATTTTTTATATTAAACCTATATCGGAAAAGAATGTTTTTATTATTTTTCTGATCTAGTTCTCAATATGTACATTTTAGATATAAAAATTTATTAGGGGAGAATATTTTTGTTTTATTTAATTGCTTGTGTTCAATAAGTATGTTTTAATATTTCATTTTTATCACATGAGAATTTTCTTCTCTTTTTCTGATTTTTTATGTTCAATATGTATATTTTGGATATAAGACATTTTTCAAATAAGAATTATTCTTTTATTTAATTCCTTTTGTTCAATATGTATGTATTTTTCTATTTGAATTATATCACATGAGAAATTTGTTTTATTCTTCTGATTTTTGTGCTAAATATGTGGTCAATATTTTGGATATGAGGCTTTATCAGATGAGAATTTTGTTTTATTATCTAATATTTTGGGTTATTGTGTATATTTAGGATATTAGACATTTATAAGGTAAGAAATTTTGTTTTGTTTTATTTCTTGTGTTCAATTTGTATATTTTTAGTATTGGACCTTTATCAGATGAAAATTTTCTTGTTGTTTATCTGATTCCTTGGGATCAATATGTTTATTTTGGATATTAGATATCAGGTGAGAAAATATATTTATTCCTTTTCTTGTGTTCAATACACATATTTTTGGATATTAGACTTTAATCAGATCAGAATTTTTGTTTTAAGTTCTTGTATACAATTTGTATGTTTAAATATACAAACTGAGCACAAGAAATCAGAAAAATAAAACAAATTTCTCATGTGATATAATTCAAATATAAAAAAATACTCATTGAACAAAATTAAATAAAAGAATAATTCTTAGCTGAGAAAAGTCTTATATCCAAAATATACATATTAAACACAGATAATCAGAAAAAAGAGAAGAAATTTCTCATGTGATAAAAGTGAAATATTAAGAATATACTTATTGAAAACAAGCAATTAAATAAAACAAAAAAAATCTCCCGTAATAAATTTTTATATCCAAAATATACATATTGAACACTAGATAAGAAAATAATAGAAAATTCTTTTCTGATGTAAGTCTAATGTCAAAAATGTTAATATTGAACACAAAATATCAGATAAATGAAACCAAAATTCTCATCTGATAAAGGTCTAACATCCAAAATATATATACTGAACACAAGTAATCAAAACATCAAATTTGCTCATGTGAGAGGGAGACAGGCTGATTTCATCAGGGCACTGGTGTGGAGATGACCCATACTGCTGGCCAGGTTATTAGGTCAGACCCGAGGAGGCACCACCTGAAAGACCAATGGGGGCAAGAGAGGAAGGAGACCAGGTGCATAAAGAAAGATAGAGAAAATCTGAGTCGCAACAAGGGCTCCTTTATTGCAAAGTAAAGCAAGCTTATATACTGGTGGATATGAGGGGAAGGGAGGGAGATGAAAAATTGTTAGAAAAGGGTTCAGGACAAGGTCTCTTTGGTCCAGTGCTCAAGCAACTGATCAATCAATTAGAAAAGGGTTAGGGAGAGGTCTCTTTGGTCCAATGCTTTGAACAACTGATCAATCAAACATACTCCAGGAAGTTTAATCTGAAAGTACACTTTGTGGTTTTTCGGGGAATGATTGTTTTTGTAATTCATTGGGTGCAGTTATGCCAGATCATCCAAGCAAGAAAAGTCAAGGCACAGCTATCCCAATTTTTGGTTCCCAACAATTCCCCCTTTTTTCTTTTAAATGGCCAAAGCAGGCTTTGGTCATGACTCGAGAGGGCCCCTGTCTTAGGCTATATGGGGTGCTTCCTGTGTCTGGCAACATGCCATGTTGTGCCGGTCTCGATGACCTCTTTACGTTGTGCCTCCAGCACAGGCCCCATATTAATCCCGTCATTGAGTACCCTCTAGCCTTTAGTTGTAAGGGGTTTTTAGGTTTGTAGGTACAGAACCTTAGCTTTTCACCCGTTTTGATAGTTTGATCTGGAATTTCTAATCGATGATAGTGTACTGAGACAGATTTTGATAGAGCCGAATCTGATTTTTTATGAATTGAGTTAACCATTGAAAATCCCAAGGACCAAAGGTGAGGAGAAGGAAAATAATCAGGGGGGGCAGGAGGGTGGGGAGGGATCAGGGTAGAAAGCCAAGGGGATCCCTTCAACCAGCCCTCAAACCAGTTGTTTTGATTCTCAGAGTCACGCTTTCTTTGGGCCAGTCTTTCTATTAATTTATCCATAGATTCTCTAACTATTCCAGTGTGATCAGCATAAAAGCAGCATTCTTCTTTTAGGCTGTGCACAAGCCTCCCTCCTTCAAGAACAGCAAATCTAGAGCTCTTTTATTCTGCAGCACAACTTCTGAGAGTGAGGTCAAGGACTTTTCAAGAGCAGAAACAGATTTCTCTATGGCTTCTAAATCGGTAGTCATAGCCATTTGTAGCTGCATGAGGTGGTTGTTCTGTACAAGGGCAGTAGTCCCTGTACCAATTCCTGCAGCAATGCCTCCAATACATAACAAAAAGGCTATAGTCATAGACACAGGTTCTCACGTGTATCTGCCCCTTTGTCCAAAGAACTCCATCATTGAGGTCTCTTCATGATAGATGACATGAGGCCATAGCTGGACCATCACACAAAATTCATGAGAATCATTAAAGATCTGAGCAGACACGCAAGGGGTCAATCCTGTGTTGCAGGCCCAGTAGGACCCATCGGGTGCCTCAAGATAATAGCTCCCTTTATAGAGTGTCAGAGTTTGGCTGCAGAGGTGGCTATGGGTTGGTGGGACTTTGCCTAAACAGCAACCTTGTCCAGTGTCCTCAGTAATTGTCAATTTGTGGGGCCTAGTTTGACACCTATTGCTCGGGGAAGTGAGGTTACTGGAAGCAAACTGAAAGGCGATTCCTTCATAATAAGGGGGACTGGAGGTAAGGCAGAGCCAACAACCCAATGTTTTGTTTGGATTTGTGGCATTTAGGGCCAGATAGGCTCCCTGGACCAACTCAAGCAATTTATCCCCTCTTCCAAGAGGGGAAGGGGATCGAGTGGTGTTGGGACCCGTACTCGGGCTGGGTGCCCTGATGATGGCATAATTAGGGGACTGATTAGAGGTGGGATGTGGTGTGGAGTGTGTCTTAGAAGGTGTCTTTTGAGTGGGCAAGACAGTATTCTATCCAATCAGAATGGCAGACACCTTCTCGACTTGGAGTCGAATGGTAAAGGTTGTGGCTGGGACATAGCCTGTCCTGTACAGGCAGAGTTCCCAAGTGAAGCCCTGTGTCCAGTCAACAATCTTACACTGAGGTGTGAATATAATTTTTAGTTTGTTGCATCGCCCCCTTGGAGTGGCGCATGATCTGCCAGAACATTTCAAAGAATCATAGCAGGGTCCACAGGGCTGTCAATCATATTTACCTGTACCTAACCTGTCCCAATCCCAAGTCACGACCTTGATGAGGTCATTTTTTATGGGGGGAGACCATCAGATGTGACCGGAGCCAGGCAGTGCAGAAGCCATCCCGCGAGCCTCCACATTTTTTTTAACTGGGCTTGGGACCGACTGTGTCCAGGGCAGACATAAAATCTCTGATTTCTGGTACTATGACATCTCCCCGGAGAGGAAGAGCCATACCCTGGGAAGAATGTCTGATCAGAGGGGTCCCAATCTCCCCACACTATATCACAAAGATCTACATATAGGTCTGGGAACCATGCCCCTTTTGGGAATTTGCTGGAGGAGGTGGTTCCAGTATTGGGGTTCACAACAAGCCAGGTTTGTTGAACTGAGAGATGAGGGCTGGAGTTGGTGTCAACAGCAGGCATCAGCGTGAGCCACAGGATAAGGTAGGTAAGGGCAGAATCCCTCATTCTGTAGGAGGCTTCAACCACACCTGAAGAGACAGAGAGAGAAATCTTTGTCTCAGGGTTAAGGCCTGGACATCATAAACAGTGATGATCATTAATCTTGGCCATTGATTTTAGATTGGGTTTTTGGGGCAGTATATGGCTTGACCAGTCTCTCAGGTAGCCAGAGAGCCCCATTCTCCTTGTAATCATAGATACATGCAGACCCTTTTCCCCAAATGATAACTGGATCAGGGCCGCCCCACTTGCCAGTGATTGGGTCTTTCTAAAGGGCCTGAGCATATCCTTGTTTGGTCTCTGGGTGCCAGTGTCGCTCAGCCGCAGAATTTCCAAAAATATCCAATGTCAAAAAATTTAACACAAAAAGGGCATGAGAAAGCAGAGACTTTTGGTTCCCCATAAAGGGAAACAGTGTCTCTTGTGAGCTGAATTTACTAAGAGTATTTTTTAAAGTTTGGTGAGCTCTCTCCATGATACCCTGGCCTTTAGGATTATAGGGTATTCCAGTGATGTGTTTAATTCCTAATTGTAAACAAAACTGTTTAAATTTATTACTAGAATATCCCGGGCCATTATCAGTTTTTACACATTTTGGCTGGACCAGTACTGAGAAGGCATGTAACATATGATTGATAACATCTCTAGTGGCTTCTCCACTGTGAGTGGATGCACAAATAAATCCAGAGAAGGTATCTACAGTAACATGTACAAACTTTAATTTACCAAAAGAGGGAACATGGGTGACATCCGTCTGCCATATTTGTCCAGGTATAAGGCCTCTGAGGTTTACTCCATAATGGGGTTCAGGTAGGAGCATCAGGCAATTTTTGCAGCTTTTTACAATTTACCTAGCCTGCTCCCTGGTAATTGAGAACCTTTGTCTCAAAGTTTGAGCATTGAGATGATGAAGGCGGTGAGCCTCACGAGCAGCTGCTATCTGGTCATGTTCCAGATGAGAAATTAAGATAGAACGCGTAGTAGAATCAGCAAGCTCATTTTCCCTGAGCCAAGGGTCCAGGCAGGCCTGTGTGGGCACGAATATGGCCAAAATAAAAGGGTAATGACCTCTGTCAGATTAACTTTTGCAGTTCAGAAAACATTTGGAAGGTGGAAGTAATAGGTTGAATTATTGGGACCATTTCCAGACTCTGTAAAGCCCCTACCACATATAGACTGTCTGAATATAAATTAAAGGAGCGATTTTTAAAATCTTTAAAGACAATAAGGGAAGCATATAACTCCACCAACTGAGCTGACTTGAAAGGAGTTGTCATAACATTCTTTTGGCCATTGAAGACATAGGCAGCCCTACCATTTTTTGACCCAACTATGAAAAGCACAGGGGAATCTGGGATGGGCTCCATTCAGGTATTTTTGAGAAAAACAAAAGAAGTAAGGGAAAAGAATTTCAGGAGTTTATTACTGGGCATCTGTGTATCAAATTTCCCTATATAGGTACAAACAAGGATAGCCCAATCAGGACTACAGGTGCACAGCCATTCAAGCTGTTCCTTATCATATGGCATAATAATAACATCAGGGTCACATCCAAAGTATCGTGTGGAAGTTTTTATCCCCAGCATGATCAATTGGCAAACCAAGATGGGGTAGGTGGGGATGATTTTTCTTTTAGCAACAGGAAGACGTACCCAAAGTAAGGGCATGGGTTCTTGCTAGAGCAGTCCCTTGGTGGCAAATTTTGTAGAAAAAATGATCAAATAAATATAAAGGTGAGGTCAGCTCAAAATATCCTGTGTGTTGTTGAGTGATGGCTGACTCAATTTTTTGTAGTGCCTTTTCTGCATCTACAGTAAGATATCTGGGGGACCGAGGATCAGAATCCCCTTTGAGAATATCTTCGAGGGGATGTACTTCTCCCTTGGTTATTTTTAAATAAGGTCGTAGCCAATTAATATACCCCAGAAGTTTCTGGAAGTCATTAAGACAACGGAGCTTGCCTCTCTTGATCTGAATTTTCTGGGTATAAAGAATGTCTGGATGTAACTCAAATCCTAAAAACAAGAAGGGGTATTGGGTCTGTATCTCTTCTGGGGCTATACAAAATCCTTGGCTTTGAAGTAAAGTAATCCTCTTTTGGGCTATATGTTGTGTCTCTTCTTCAGACTCCCCTGCTATCCATATAGTGTATAATATAAGCATCAGGGTACTGGACCCTCACTGGGACAATGGATTGAGCTACTTGTTTTTGACACAATGTGGGTGAATTGGCCATACCTTGGTGCAATACTTTCCATTGACATCGGGGGTTGGGTCCAACATGATTCACAACAGGTATAGAGAAGGCAAATCGTTTGCAATCCAGAGGATGCAGGGGATAGAGAAAAAGCAATGTTTAATATCTATAACAATTTAAAAATATTTTTTAGGGATGGCCACAGGAGATGGCAATCCAGGCTTTAATGCCTCCATGGGTACCATAGTTTTATTTACTTCCCTAAGATCCTATAATAACATCCATTTTCCAGTTTTTTTCTTTATTACAAAGATGGGAGTGTTCCATGGAGATGTGGAAAGTTCAAGATGCCCTTGTTTGAATTGTTCCTGCACCAACTGGAGGGCAGCTTGAACCTTTTCCTGAGGCATGGACCACTGGTCTATCCAAACCAGGTCGTCCGACTTCCAAGTTATTTTATCGGCTTTGTGTGTAGGAGGAGCAGTGGTCCTTAGGAAAAAAGGTCTGTCCCTAGTCCCCTTTTGTCCAGCTTGGGGATGGGCATGATGGGCTGAGTTTGCCCCTGTCCAAACTTTCCTAACCCTTTGCCAGGCAGATAGCCTGTCTTTAGCATCGTTTGGGTCACTTTATCATTGGGACTCATCATGATGATCCCCATCTGTGTTATTATGTCTCTTCCCCACAGGTTTATCGGCAACCCCTCAACCACAAAGAGCCTTACTATTCCAGTATTCCCTTCAGGGTCCTCCCATTTTAGAAATCTAGAGCTTTGTAGTGTATTTTGGATTTGGCCTATCCCCTTTAAATGTATGGCAGTGGGCTCCAGTGGCCGTGAGTCAGGCCAATATTTTTTGGCTATGACAGTGCCATCAAGGCCTGTGTCCATAGGGAACAGAAATTGTTTTCCCTCCAGAGAGAGTTTAATTATAGGCCGGCTCTCCATTAATTGTTGGACCCAGAATATGTCTGATGATCCTGGTTTTGAGAGGCCACAAGTTGGACCCTTATGGGGAAATTGTCCAACCATCAGGAGAGGGAGAGCCTGAGCAATCCATTGGCCCACGGGGATGGTTATAGGAGCCCGAGAGTCTAGGGCCAGGATTTTTATCTCTCCATGATAATCAGAATCAACTATGGAAGGAATGATAGAGAGTCCTTGCAGCGAGCAGGAAGCTCGGCCTATAATAAGAAAGAACATCCCAGGCCGGGGAGGGGGGGGGGAATGGCAAGGATCCCGGTCTCTATAATCACCATGGCCTCTTCTGGGGTTACAGTCGGGTGGTGGAGGAACAGAGGTGCAGTCCTGCACTTCCTGGTGTGGCTCGGGATAGGCTTGAGCAAGTTGGGCCAAGGCTGTCTGGGGCAGTGAGGTTCCCTGCTCTTGATTGTTGTTGAAGGGTTTGTTGGGGGTTGTACGGGGCTGTGATGGATGGGTGGGGCCCTGAAATGGGGCCCACAGCCCGTTTCCCAAGACCGCAGATAACAGCTGGCCATTAACATCTGTCTTGGAGCGACAGTCTCTGGCCCAATGCAGTCCCCTTTTGTATCTAGGGCAGAGCCCTGGGGATGGGTTTCTCAGATTATCATTAAAGGGGGGGATCTCTCACCCTGGGCACCAGGGCATTCCCTGGCAAAATGGCCCCGGTTGCCCGCATTTGAAACAGTTTTTGGTTCCATTGTTAGGCCCTCTAGCCGGTGCCTGGAGCATGGCACCTATTGCCATACTGATGAACTTGGAAATTTTATGATCAAATGAGTCTACATTGCTACACAGCTTAATCATGCCATTGAGGTCCATAGCCTTACTTTTGGCCCTCAAGGCCACCCTGCAGGTGGCATTCTCTATGGCTAGTTGCTTGACCACAATATTTTTTAAACCATCTTCTCCCAGGATTCTTTCAGCCGCTTCTAGCAGCCTGGCAACGAACTGGGCATAGGGTTCGCTGTGGCCTTGGACTATCTTAGACAGGGTGCGGGTGGCTGCCCCTGTCACCGGCACAGGTCTCCAGGTTGTCAGCGCTGCTTGGGCCATCTGTGCCAGAAGCCCTGCTGGGAGTTTCCATTGTTTTTCTTCTGTGGCATATTTGCTTCTCCCTGTAATCTTGTCAGAAGACCATGAAGCCATCTGAGGACTTTTCTTATTTATGACGGCCTGTGTTTTGGCTCTGTCGATAAATTTGGCCTTCCATGTTAAAAATTGACTCCAAGTTAGCACTGACTGAACCACCTTATTCCATTCATGTGGCAACAGATTACCCCCTGCCCCAGCCCTTCAAGAATTGAAATTGTGAAGGGCGCATTAATACCATAATTTTTTGACTACTGAGTGTAAATCTTTTAGATGTTTTATTTTTAGATTTTTTATATATAACCTGGCCAGTGCTGTCGCACTCTTGTTCCTCCAAGGGGTCCTCCTCCTCTCCCTCCGAGGCAAAGGACCCCTGTTTCACAACCTCAGTATCTCTGTCAGCACCCTGAGTGGTGTCTGCCTGTTCCCCCACATCCTGGGATTGAGCGCCAGAGCGGGTCATTACTGGGAAAGAGAGGAACATTGCAGTCAGTGCCCTTTTGGTCTTGCCTACTTTTGGTTTGATCTGTGTCTTTGGCGGGGAGTCTGTGTGAGGGGGATTACCACAGGTGGTGGGAAGGGTGATGTCAGCTTCTCCTGTAAGGTTGGCCTGTAATTCCTGCATCTGTTGGGTAAGATCTCTCAATTCCCTTTTCATAGAGAGGACATCCTTCAAATTGGTGATCTGGTTTAGAAGGGATTCCTTGGTCTCTAAGAGACCCTGCATTCAAGGTATAATGGGGCCCATTTGCCCTGTCATTGTCTCCCTAAGAATGGGGGTGCGAGGGGTGTTGGAAGTGGGAGTGACATAGGGGACATAGGGAGGTAGAGGGTGCCAGTGAAGGCTCCTTTCACCTATTTGGCGGCTAGCATAAAAGGCTTGGGACTGTGAAAAGGGAGGGGGATCACATCTCTCTCTTTCATAACATGCTGCCACTTCTTCAAGGCTGATTTCTGAAGAAGGGTCAAGCCAGTCATCGCCTGCTGCATTCTTATGAATGACAGGATAAATCTTGTCATAGGATTTGACCAGGATGGGATGTTTTAACAAAGGAGGGATTAATTCAGTGGCAGGGTTAGGCTCATCAATAAGGGAGGGGGCACGTGAGGCTGGGGCAGCCACAGGGCTTCCTGTGATCTCAATGTCCCCATTAGTCTCAGTCAGAGGCAAAGTGGCCTCCGCAGGTTTACTTTCACTTTTAGGTGGAGCAGCTGCTGTGGCTCCAGGCTCGCAATTGGGTATCGGGCAGGAGGAGTCTAAGAGAAAATCCTCCACAAAGTCTAATAAATGTGAAACACGCCCATCTCCTACTGCCTCTTTTAAAATATCTCTGATCACACCATAAAAACTAAAGAAAGCATCAGGAACATTTCCTCCCTGTTTAAGTAATTTGGTGATGTCTTTTCCAACCTTATTCCAAGTTAGTGGGTGAATGCCTGGGCCATTAACTACCAGCCAAGGGCACTTCTCATCCACAAGACAGAAGAAGTTTATCAGATCCTTTTTTTTAAACTCTTATTCCTCTCTCCCTAAGATTGCCTTTCATTTATTTAATAAAAAGAACCTCTTTTGATAAACCTTTGCCCATGCAAGACTTCCCGCATTGCACAAGTGATGCGATCCAGGCGTCTCTACCCTGTGTGGTCCGGAACTCCATCTTTATCCGTTGTCCGGTGGGTCACCATGCTTTGGGCCCCATGGCAGGGCGCCACTTGACCCGTCCTGCAGGCCAGGTTATTAGGTCGGACCCGAGGAGGCACCTCCTGAAAGACCAATGGGGATGAGAGAGGAAGGAGACCAAGCACATAAAGAAAGACAGAGTCAGTCTGAGTCGCGTCAAGGTCTCATTTATTGCAAAGTGAAGCAAGCTTATATACTGGTGGATATGAGGGGAAGGGAGGGAGATGGAAAATTGTTAGAAAAGGGTTAGGATGAGGTCTCTGTGGTCCAATGCTTGAGCAACTGATCAATCAAACATATTCCAGGAAGTTAATCTAAAAGTACATTTTGTGTTTTTTTGGGAACGATTGTTTTGCAAGTCAATGGGTTTTTTATTATTAGCAAATGAGAGAACTGGCATGCACAATATGAGTGATGACCAGAGATTTTTTAATCTTATAGTTCTTATTAAAGGACTATGATATATATTTGTAGGTGTGTCTTTGTGTCTTGATTTTTTTCAGTGGAGCTATCTATGTTTTTAGTTTTATTGGCATCTAATTATATAGTTTCTCTGGAAAATTATGAACCTTCACCAATTTTTGTGTTCACAAAAATTTACATTATTATGTTATGATTACCTTGATGTTTTTTGTTGGTTTGTGAAATTTGTGTAAAGAAAACTTAGTTTTTTTTTTACCTTAGAGCCTTTTTTATCCCTAATGGTTACTCCAGCAGTTAACTGCCTATCCTCTTTCCCACTGCAGTGCACACACTTCCTGGGGCTATGGTCCTTTAGCTCTAGAGCTGCAGAGAAGATGAAGGACACAGCTTTGAAACAATCAGTCTCCCTTGCTCCCATGGACTTCACACCATACTCAATTAACCATGTTCACCTTGGATGTCTTTGAAATCCTGAAATTTCTACCTCTAATTTATAAATACCATGATTACAGGTCTGAGCCATTTTGTTTCCCCTAGGAAAATTCAAATTTATTTGGTGAGGCATTAGAATAACAGGATGATGTAGCTGGAGACCTTCTGTCCAACCACTACCAAGACCTGTTACTTCAACAACACACTTATAAAATAAACACACAGACACATATTATTTAAACTGCTTGACCATTAGCTCAGTCCTACCACTGTCTAGCTCTTACTCTTATATTTAGCCCATTTCTATTAACCTATATTTTGCCATATGGCTCTTGGCTTACCATTACCTTACCTCTTGCTTTTCATGGTAGTGACTGGAAGCGTCTCTCTCCCATGCCTTCCTCTTTTCCCAATTCTCCTCTCTCTTAGTCCCACCTATACTTCCTGCTTGGCTACTGGCCAATCAGTGTTTTATTTATACAGAGTGATATCCATAGCACTTCCCATTTTCTTTATTTTTAAGGATGTTTTTTAACTTTTACATAGGAAAATTACATATAACAAAACAATTATTAAGCAAGAATTATAGTTACAATATTAAGGAAGATATGCTATCTATCTTATATTTGTGAGTCTAAGGTTTTATATCTAACTTATCTTTTATCATAAACTGAGGAAATTATAACTATCAAGTCTTCAACCATATCAAAGATCTCAGAAGGATATAATATTACCTGAGAAATGGGAGAAGGATATCAGCAACTTTCAGGAGTCTTGCAGGGTAGACAGAGACAGCTGGCAGTCTTGACAGTTACCTAATGTTCCTTTGTAAATTTGGGGCATCTGTCCAGCCCACAAGGCTAGAGTCTCTTGGTCACTTTGCTTAGTGTCCTGTAGAATGTCTTGCAATTTCCTCTGTGAAGCAGATGACCATTTTTCCAAGCAAAGTTCAGTGGTCACCTTTCTATGGGTCCGGCATGTTCAGTTGATCAAGCAGTCCAGGCAAGGACAGTTTCTTGCCCAAATGGCTATTTTTGCCAACATGAAGATAAACTACATATGGAGTGTCTCTGATGCCCATCCTCCTCTATAAAGTAAATTGGTGCTGCCTGGAGCAGACATGTCTCACTGTCCAGAAAGTCTAAATTTTTAAAAATATTTTAAATGCCATGTTCTGTAGGTCTTTGAAGTATTTGAAGATTACGTATCTATCTGAAATATACCTATGCATACCTAGAAGACTTAACTAACGTGGCTATGGGTATGATTATCAAAGATGACTAATTATTAATCTATTTTTAATTGTCCATTATATTTTTAAATGAGCTGTACAAACATAATACCTTAAACAGAATGGAAATATACACATAGTATAACAAAATTAACTTTAAGTTTGTATCAATAAACTAAAATCTATACAAATGTAAAGCATTTTAAACAATTTGTTGCTCTTTAAAAGTAAGTTCATTCATCTACCCTTTTATCCTATTATATCTATATCATATCCCCTTTTCTTCTTTAGAAAGAGATCATATTTATAATCAACCTGATTTAAATAAAAATATTGATTTTTCTTGTTCCACACCAGAGGGCTATTCTGATTTGGGACACAAGAATCTTTTAACCTTTTCTTTTAGCAATATGCCAGAATTTAGAAAAGGAATGAGCCAATCCCATCTCTAAAGCCAGCTTGGTATATTTGAGAATTTGGGCGTATTTCCTCTTACTACTTCCTGCTGGAGGGGGGCATTGTTTCTTATGGGGACACAGAGAAAATTTTAGGATCTTGTGTTCAAGTCTCTTATCAGTTTTCTGCAGGAAATCATGGCCAGGCCTAACATCAACTGAAATCTCCAGGAAAAAAGTGGGTCCCCACAAAGACAATTCCACATGGACAATAAAAATATCACTATGCTGACAAACATCATCTACAGATCAGCTTTGGACTACAAAGTGCTTAGAGGAATTCTGAGATGGCTAGCTGAGATGATCCAGTTTCAAACACTACTTGAATAAGGACTTGAGATAAACCCTGAACTTTGGCATTATGGATAACAAAGAATATAGTTACCTTTCCTAGAATTCAACAATTAACCCAAAATTTTTCTTCTCAGAATAAAGATACCTTCACTCATACCCAGCAGGAAGCAATTTTAATAATATGACCCCTACATTCCCAAAGGGGTGGTATGGAATGGGTGGTTTTTTTGGTCTTTTAATGGGTTTTGGTTATGGAATCATTTTTATTGTTTAGGAGGGTTGGTTACAAATTGTTGTTAAGGGTTAGGAAAAGAGCTAGGCAAAGGAGATTATATTTAAGGTGCTTGTTTAAAGAAAGAGAAAAAAGAAAAAGACAATTACTAGTTTTAAATACTTTACATTGGATTGAATTGTTTTATATTGAATACAAATTATTGAGATTATTAGAATATGCCATACACATATTTCTAATCTTGCTCGAGATATTGTACTTATACCATTTATTTAATAATGTAATGCAACTTGCTGATCCTTGAATGTTATTATTACCAATTATTAGGATGTATAGAAATGAAAGTTAGCAGTTAGACATTACAATCGAACTTGCAGTCATATTAGGTGTGTTTTCAAGATCAAACAGATGTATTTTAGATAGACATGTCATCTTCAAACTCTTCAGAGATCTACAGAATATTGGCATTTAAACTGTTTTAATAACTTAGGAATTTTTCTTTTTTGCTATGGCTATGAGACATGTCAGGTCCTGGCAGTACCAATCTACTTCACAGAAAATATGGGCATTGAAGAAACTGCATATGGAGCTAACTTTCACTGAGGCAAAAGTTAGCCACCGGACAACAAAGTATCCTCGAATGAACTGCTGACAAACAGGACAGACAAGACATGAAAAAAAGGACTACCAATTCTTGCCAAAACAAGTGTGGTTTTGGCTTTAATAAAAGGCATCTTCTGAAGCCAGGACAATATGACACCATCCCTGAAGTGAGTACCATTCAGCAGAGAAAAACAATGACATCATGAGGTTTGCAGGCAAATGGATGGATCTAGAAAATATCACCCTGAGTGAGGTAACCCGGACTCAGAAGGACAAACACGGTATGTACTCACTCATAGGAGTATACTAGATGTAAAACAAAGATGACTAGATTGCTGCACTACTCCAGGGAGGCTACCTAGAAAATGGGTCCCTAGGAAAGACCCAAGGATCACCCAATGACAGAGAAATGGATGAGATCTACATGAACAACCTGGACAACAGTGGGAGTAATGAAGGACAAGGTTTGAGGGAAAGAAAGCTTAGGGGAGCAGGAGATCCCAGCTGGATCAAGAATTGGACGAGAGAACTAGGAATAACAGACCATGATAAATGAACACCACTTGAGAACAAGAATAGGCAGCATGCTCGAGAGGTCCCCAGAAATCCACAATGATATATCCTCTGTAGTCTGCTGGCAATGGTGGAGAGAAAGCCTGATCTGACCTAGCCTGGTGATCAGATGACTAAACACCCTAACAGTTGTCTTGGAACTCTCATCCAATAACTGATGGAAGTGGATGCAGAGATCCTCAGCCAGGCCCCAGGTGGAGCTCCAGGTGTCCAACAGTCGAGAAAGAGGAGGGTCTGCAAGAGAGTGAATTGTTGAATCCAAGATTGCAAAAATCACAGGGACAAATAGCCAAACGAATGGAAGCACATGAATTATGAACCAAAGGCTGTGGAGCCCTCAGCTGGATCAGGCTCTTTGGATAAGTGAGACAACTGAATAGCTTGATCTGTTTGGGAGGCACCCAGTCTGTGGGACCAGGATCAGTCCTTAGTGCATGAGCTGGCTGTTTGAAACCTTAGCTTACACAGGGACACTTTGCTCAGTCTGGAAGGAGGGGACGGGACCTGCATGTACTGAATCCACCATGTTTAAATGAATCCCTAGTGGTGCCTTGATCCTGGAGGACATGGGAATGGAGGGAAGGGGCTGTGGGCAAGGAGGGGGGAGGACAGGGGAACCCATCTCCAGTAAATTTATCTTTCTTGTTTGAACACTTGCTTATATTATGGTAATATGTCAGCAGGGATGATATTACATATCTGCATTGGACACACAAACACACATAACCAAAAAGTTAATCTGAGATTCACACATGTTTTTAGTTATGCCCCAAACACAAGGGCACCCACATATGTTAAAGAAACATTACTAAAGCTTAAAACACATATAAAACCCCACACATTAATAATGGGAGACTTTAACACCCCACTTTCAACTCTGCACAGATCAGTCAAATTGAAACTTAACAGAGACATAATGGACTTAACTGATGTTATGGCTGAAATGGACTTAATCGATATCTACAGATCATTCCACCAAAACAAAGAATATACCTTCTTCTCAGCACCCCATGGAACCTTCTCTAAATTGGCCAAATACTTGGCCTCAGAGCAAATCTCAACTGATACAAAACAATTGTAATAACCTCCTGTGTTCTATCAGACCACCATGGTTTAGAGTTAGATTTCAGCAACAGAAAAATCTTCAGAAATCGTACAATCTCATGGAAACTGAATAATGCTCAACTGAATCACCAATGGGTTAAGGAAGAAAGAAAGAAAGAAATTAAAGACTTCCTAGAAATCAATGAAAATGAATACACCACATACCCAAACTTATGGGATACTACGAAAGCAGTGCTAAGAGGGAAATTCATAGCACTGAATGACCACACAAAGAAGCTGGAGAAATCTCACCCTAGTGACTTGACAGTACACCTGAAAGCCCTTGAACAGGAAGAAGCAAAGACTCCCAGGAGGAATAGACACCAGGAAATTATCAAATAGAGAGCTGAAATCAATAAAATAGAAATAAAGAAAACAAACACAAAGGATTAATGAAACAAAGAGTTGGTTCTTTGAGAAGATCAACAAGATAGACAATCCCTTCTCCAAACTAACCAAAAGACAGAGAGAGAGCATCCAAATTAACAAAATCAGAAATGAAAAGGGGGATACAACAGACAATGAGGAAATCCAGAGAATCATCAGGTCATACTTCAAAAACCTCTACCCCACAAAACTGGAGAATCATAAAGAAATGGATAATTTTCTGGATAGGTACCACATACCTAAGTTAAATCAAGACCAGATAAACCATTTAAACAGTCCAATAACCCCTAAGGAAATAGAATCAGTCATTAAAAGTCTCCCAACCAAAAAAAGCCCTAGACCTGATGGTTTCAATGCATAATTATACCAGATATTCAAAGAAGACTTAATACCAATACTCTTTAAATTGCTTCCCACAATAGAAGCAGAAGGTATATTATCAAACACCTTCTACGAGGCTACAATTACCCTGATTCCTAAACCAAACAAAGATGCAACAAAGAAAGAGAACTACAGACCGATCTCCCTCATGAACATTGATGCATAAATACTCAATAAAATTCTGGCAAACAGACTCCAAGAAGACATAATTATCCACCATGATCAAGCAGTCTTCATCCCAGGGATGCAAGGGTGGTTCAACATATGAAAGTCCATCAATGTAATACACCATATAAACAAACTCAAAGAAAAAAAAACCACATGATCATCTCACTAGATGCACAAAAGGCATTTGACAAAATCCAACACGCCTTCATGATAAAGGTATTGGATCAATCAGGATTACAGGGAACATACCTAAACATAACAAAGGCTATCTACAGCAAGCCAACAGCCAACATCAAATTAAATGTAGAGATACTCAAAGCAATACAACTAAAATCAGGAACAAGGCAAGGCTGTACCCTCTCCCCCTACTTATTCAATAGAGTACTTGAAGTTCTAGCCAGAGCTATAAGACAACATAAGGAGATTAAGGGGATACAAATTGGAAAGGAAGAAGTCAAGCTCTCCCTATTTGCAGATGACATGTTAATATACATGAGTGACCCCAAAAATTCGACCAAGGAACTGATACAGCTAATAAAAATCTTCAGCAACATAGAAGGATACAAGATCAACTCAAAAAAATCAGTAGCCGTTCTATATACAGTAGACAAACATGTTGAGAAGGAAATCAGAGACACATCACCTTTAAAATAGCCATGAATCATATAAAATACCTTGAGGTTATGCTAACTAAGCATGTGAAGGACCTTTATGACAAGAACTTTAAGTCCCTGAAAAAGGAATTTGAAGATGTCAGAAAATGGAAAGATCTCCCATGCTCCTGGATATGCAGGATTAACAAGTAAAAATGGCTATCTTACCAAAAGGAATCTACAGATTCAACGCAATTCGCATCAAATTAACAACACAATTCTTCACAGATCAGGAAAGAATAATACTCAAATTCATATGGAAAAAACAAAAAACCCAGGATAGCCAAAAGAATCCTGTACAATAAAACAACCTCTGGAGGCATCACAATCCCGTGACCTCAAGCTCTACTATAGAGCTACTGTAATAAAAACAGCTTGGTACTTGCACAAAAGCCAGCAAGTGGTCCAATGGCATCAAATTGAAGACCGTGACATTAACCCACACACCTATGAACATATAATTTTTGACAAAGAAGCCAAAAATGTACAATGGAAAAAAGAAAGCATCTTCAACAAATGGTGCTGGCATAACTGGATGTCAATGTGTAGAAGACTGCAAATAGTTCAATATCTGTCACCATGCACAAAACTTAAGTCCAAGTGGATCAAAGACCTCAACATAAATCCAGTTACTCTGAACCTTATAGAAGAGAAAGTAAGAAGTACTCTTGAATGCATTGGCTCTGGAGATCACTTTCAAAATATAACACCAGTAGCACAGACATTGAGAGAAACAATCAATCAATGGGGCCTGTTGAAACTGAGAAGCTTTTGTAGAGCAAAGAACACGGTCAACAAGACAAAGCTACAGCCTACAGAATGGGAAAAGGTCTTCACCATCCCCACATCTGACATAGGGCTGATATCCAGAATATATAAAGAAATCAAGAAATTAGACATCAAAATGCCCAACAGTCCAATTAAGAAATTGGCTATAGAACTAAACAGAGAATTCTGCACAGAGGAAGATCAAATGGCTGAAAGACATTTAAGGAATTGCTGAACATCCCTAATTATCTGGGAAACGCAAATCAAAAACGACTCTGAGATACCACCTTACACCTGTCAGAGTGGCTAAGATCAAAAACACAGAAGACAGCTTATGCTGGAGAGGATGTGGAGCAAGGGGAACTATCCTCCACTGCTGGTGGGAATGCAAGCTTGTACAGCCACTTTGGAAATCAATATGGGGCTTCCTTAGAAAATTGGGAATCCATCCAGCCCAAGACCCAGCTATAGAACTCTTGGGCATATACCCAAGGAATGCTCAATCATACCACAAGGTTATTTGCCCAGCTATGTTCATATCAGCTTTGTTTGTAATAGCCAGAACCTGGAAACAACCTAGATGCCCTGCAACTGAAGAATGGATAAAGAAAATATGGTACATAGACACAATGGAGTAGTACTCAGCAGAGACAAACAATGACATCATGAGGATTGCAGGCAAATGGATGGATCTAGAAAAAAATCATTTTGAGTGAGGTAACCCATACTCAGAAGGACAAACATGGTATGCTCTCACTCATAAGAGGATACTAGATGTAAAACAAAGATGACTAGACTGCTACACAACTCCAGGGAGGCTACCCAGTTATCAGGACCCTTGGAAAGACACAGGTATCACCCAATGACAGAGAAATGAATGAGATCTACATGAACAACCTGGATAACAGTGGGAGTAATGAAGGGCAAGATTTGAGGGAAAGAAAGCTTAGGGAAGCAGGATATCCCAGCTTGATCAAGAACAGAAAGGGAGAACAAGGAATAACAGACCATGATAAATGAAGACAACATGAGAACATGAATAGGCAGTGTGCTCGAGAGGTCCCCAGAAATCCACAATGATATATCCTCTGTAGACTGCTGGCAATGGTCGAGAGAATGCCTGATCTGACCTAGTCTGGTGATCAGATGACTAAATATGCTAACACTCGTCTTGGAACTCTCATCCAATAACTGATGTAAGTGGATGCAGAGATCCTCATCCAGGCCCCAGGTGGAGCTCCAGGTGTCCAACTGTTGAGAAAGAGGAGGGACTACAAGAACATGAATGGTTGAATCCAACATTGCAAAAAGCACAGGGACAAATAGCCAAACGAATGGAAGCACATGAATCATGAACCAATGGCTGAGGAGCCCCCAGCTAGATTAGGCCCTCTGGATAAGTGAGACAATTGAATAGCTTGATCTGTTTGGGAGGCACCCAGTCTGTGGGACCAGGACCTGTCCTTAATGCATGAGCTGGCTGTTTGGAACCTTGGGCTTACACATGCCCAGTCTTTAAGGAGGGGACAGGACCTGCCTGTACTGAATCCACCAGGTTTAAATGAATCCCCAGGGGTGTCTTGGTCCTGGAGTACTTGGGAATGGAGGGGAGGAGCTGGGTTCAAGGTTAGGGTAGTTATGGGAGGGGGGAGGACAGGGGAACCCATGGCTGATGTATAAAATTAAAACACATAATAATAATAAAAAAGGGAAAATGAAATATAGTCAAGATTTTAAGTATACAAAATTTAATTATTTAATATCTCATATAATTTACCTGAACTTAAGGATATCAAGCAATGCCAAGAATTACTAAAACTCATGAATCATCTTAGAATCTATACCAAATGTGGTTTCAGAGCAGCAATACCATCATAACTCAGAACTCAGGCCTCTGTCTAGAGCCACTGAATCCAAATTTTCCCCACAAGAAAATGCATTTGTGTGGTCCTAAGTTATACCAAACATTTGCTTATCCTTATGAGCAGACAGTCACAGTTACTACTGAGATACTTAAGAATGTTGTGAGCAGACAAATGAGACAAAATTTAAATTCTAGAGAATACATAAATAGTATTTCAGAAAGCTATGATCAAAGTTAAACAGAAATTTGACATGGTTATGGACAATTGAATCATCAGGAAAGGAAAGGATCAGTTTTCTTTTGATGACCTGGTGATGTTTCTTTCAGGGATTTTTGTGAGAGAGAATAGTGTGACCTCTAGTCATAATATATGTTCTGTGTTTAAATGTTAACTGCACCTCAGGCATAATTCATTTGCTTTTAAAATATGGATAACTGTAATAAAATCAAATATGAAAACAAAAAACACATAATAATAATAAAATAAATAAATAAAACAAAACAAAACAAACAAAGTGTCTCTTCTGAAAAATGTCTAATATAAATATATACATATTGAACACAGGAATTAAGATAAAAAACAAAGACTCTCATCTGATAAAAGTCTAATATCCAAATTATACATACTGAACACAAGAAATCAGAAAAACAAAACAAAAAATTCCCATATGAATAAGACCTAATACCAAAAATACGCTCATTGAACACAAAAATTAAACATAACAAAAATTCTCACCTGATAAAAGTCTAATATAAAAACATATACATATTGAACATAATTAGATAAGTAAAACAAAATTTCTCATCTGATAAATGTCTACTTTTCAAAATATACATATTAAACCTCATAAGATAAATAAAACAAAACTTCTCACCTGATAAAGGTCTAATATCCAAAACATACATAGTAAACACAGCATACCAGATAAATAAAACAAAAATTTTCATCTCATAGAGTTCTAATATCAAGAATATGTATATTCAACACAAGAAATTAGATAAATTAAATGAAAATTGTCATCTGATAGTTCTACATGAACAAATTGTGTGTATGGGGTGGCTTAGGGAGAGGAGTGGGGCATGAGAACATTGGGAAACAGGTGGGTCAACCTGAAACAGGGACAGAGTGGGAGGGCAGGGAGAAGATCCCATGATAAATGAGAACATCATGGAAATAGGAAGAGGCAGGCTGCTCTGGAGGTTCTCGGGAATCCACAAGGATGACCCAACCTTGGTCTGCTGGCAGTGTTCCGGAGGGTGCCTGGACTGGTCTACTCTGGTAACCATGATGGGAGGATGTGCAGAGATGACGGGCCACACTAGGAAGCCCATGAACTGTGGACTGGTGGCTGTGGAGCCCCCATGGGACAAGACTAGGTCCTCTGAACACGGAAGATGGTTGTTTGGCACAAATTGTTTGGGAGGCACCCAACCAGGGGGATCAGGATCTGTCCCTGGTACATGGACAGGCTTCTGGGAATCTGGTGCCTGTGGTGTGACACCTTGCACAGCCTTGGTGCACTGGCAAGGAGCTTGGACCTGCCTAGGCTCAGTGTGCTGGGCTCTGCTGACTCCCCATGAAAGACCTCAATTATGGGGATGTGAGGATGCAGGGTGGCTTGAGAAAAAAGGCTGAGGGTGGAACAAAGGAGGAAGGGGGAATCTGTGGAAGGTATGTCGAATGAGTACAAAATTTCTTAATAAAGAAAAATGAAAAAGAAATAAATTATACCAAAATTTAAAAATGAGCATATTGAAAGTAATTAGATAAATAAAACAATAACTCATATCTGATAAAGGCATAGTATCCAAAATATATATTGAACATAATTAGATAAATTAAAAAATTTCTCATTTGATAAAGTCTAATAAACAAATTATACAAGTTGAACACAAGAAATTAAATAAAACAATAATTCTCATCTGATAAATGTCTAATATTCAAAATACAAATATAAAACACAGGATACCAGATAAATAAAACAAAAATTCTCATCTGATACAGGTCTAACATCAAAAATATATGTATTGAACACAAGGAATCAGATAAGTAAATACAAAACTCTGATCTAAGAAAAGTCTAATATCTAAAATATATATATTGAACACAATAATTTAGAAAACCAAAAATTTATCAGTGGTAGATCTAGTATCAAAAATATACATATTGAACACAAAAAACCCACAAAAATAAAACAAAAATTTTTATCTGATAATGGTCTAATATTGAAAATGGACATAATGAACATAATTAGATAAATAAAATGAAAATTCTCATCTGATAAATGTCTAATATCAAAAATATTCATGTTGAACAAATGAAATTAAAAAAATTATCTCCTGAAAAAACTAATATCAAATATACATATTGAACACAAGTAATCAAATAAAAAAACAATAATATGCATAAGGTTCAATATAAAATATATGTATTGATTATAATTAAATGAATAAAACAAAAATTTCCACCTGCTATAAGTCTACTATCTAAAAAATACATTTTGAACACAAGAAATAAGACCAGTAAATAAAAATTCTCATCTTATAAAGTTTAATATCAAAAATATACATATTGAAAACATTAAATCAGATAAAATAAAAATAGTTCTTATCTGATAAAATATAATATCCAAAACATACATATTGAACAGAAGAAATTAGATGACAAAATGAAAATCCTCATCTGTTAATGTCTAATATCAAAAATATATATACTGAACACAAGAAATTAAACAAAAAAATTCTCACCTGAGAAAAACTAATAGCTAAAATATGCATACTGAACATAAGAAATAACAACATATGACAAAAATTTTCAATCTGATTAAGGAACAATATCCAAAATATACCCATATTGAACACTAGAAATTAGATGAATAAATAAAATTTCCTCACTGGATAACAGTTTTATATCCAAATATAGATATAGAACACAAGACATTAAATAAGAGAGAGATATTTGATTTTGTATCAGATGGAGGATTTTTTTTCTTTTTCTGATTTCTTGTGTTAAATAGTATATTTGGTTTGAGACCTTAATAGGTGAGAATTTTCATTTATTTTTCTAATTTCTTGTGTTGATATGCATAATTTTATATTAGACATGTATCAGATGAGAATTTTGTTTTAATTATCTGGTATCCTGGCTTTAATACTATATTTTGAATATGAAACTAATCTGATAATTTGGATTTTTTACTAATTTATTGTGTACATATGTACATTTTTAATATAAGACTTTTATTGCATGAAATTTTTAATTTATTTACCTGATTTATTTTGGATACTGACTTACAGGTGAGATTTTGATTATAATTAATTTCTTGTTTTTAAGTATATATATTGTAAATTAAAACCTTTTTCAGATGAGAATTTTGTT